>NC_137017.1:32656265-32673765 GCF_032717465.1 Coenobita brevimanus
ATTCGAAGCCATCTTCGGTGAAACCAAGCTGTGCTGTTTTTGTCAGCCAAAGTGATACGAAGCCGACCCAAGCGTCTCATCGAAACCAAGACCGTCCTCGTATCTCACCCAAGCGTGGTTGGGAGCAGTCTTGGTGTAGCTTGGGGAGAGTGAGATTGGCTAGCAAGGACACATATGATAAATATATTGAAATTAGCATTATGTATATAAAATTAGGGTGCAGGTGGCTAATATTAATGACATACAGAGCCAGTTCAGCACAAATAACGGCTACATGTAAGTTGCATATTCGTCAAAAGAACTTCTTCTGCGAACCCCTCTGTTTACTTGGCGATTGGCACTTAATTTTTCGGTTTTACATATCCTGGACTGTTTTTGTGGACAGAAACCAAGCACCCCAAGACGTGCTTCGAATCCCAAGCTTCAGCTTGGACGACAAAAACATGCCTTATGAGGGACAGTGAAGGTCTGCATGAGTCAAGCTGCAGTCCTAATATGAGGTACAATTGACATTGAATAAAACAGTTGTGAGGTAAACCACTGTAAAAAGAATCAGCATGGCAGAAATTAAGGTGTGTGTGTGTGGTACAATTGACATTGAATAAAACAAGTACCTGTGAGGTAAACCAGTGTAAAAAGAATCAGCATGGCAGAAATTAAGCTGTGTGTGTGAGAGAGAGAGAGAATGCAGTCCCTTTGTTTTCAGGGGAGGACTGATGTATTTATTATTCTTTCTAGATACATTCCAAGCTTTGATCCAGTACCCTGATGTAGTCACTGCTCAGGCTGCCAAAATGGTGAGTATAACTTCAGATAAGAAATGCCTTTCATTTGATATACCTCTATGTCTCTAATTAAATGTTAAATGAAATAAAGTATTCACTTTACAGGATATGAGTGTTACTGTTTGTGGTTAATTGATCAAAGTATTTTTAGAATTAACAGATTTTATCTTCTGCATACTCAGACTCTGGATGGGCAGAACATCTACAATGCCTGCTGTACCCTGCGCATCGAATACAGCAAGCTGAGCAACCTCAATGTGAAGTACAACAATGACAAGTCTCGGGACTATACCAACCCTAACCTACCAACTGGTGACCCAGCCTTGGACTCCGCCCTGGCTATTGGTGGTAAGTGGGCAGCCTGCCTCCAGCAGCCGGCCCACCTGCGGCCTCCCATGCACGCCACGTGGGCCGCCTCACCCCAGGGCCACCCTGCATGCACAGTGGCTCATCAACCCACTAGCAACTCCAGCCCACAAGCACACTCGTGTCATTAGCAACTTAGAAAGCCAGTCATTCCAGTTGACCTTATACTTCACCATCATTCCCTCCTTTTTGTAGAGTTGTAGCCAGATTCGTCAGTGTAACTTTGTGATTTTTAATGGTAGATGCCTAGTTCTATCTGGGTTTGTTGCTTGAGCGTGGCTGTGGTGCCAGGTTGTAGTGGATCCCCCCACCCCCCATCATTTTGCTCTCCTCTGGACTCCTCTTCTCCTGACTTCACCAGCCTGTCCCCCTCTTCTTCTCCAGACTGCTTACCAACTTTCCACTCCAGTCCTCTGTCCGCTGGGACGTTTCCTGTTGCGTTATGTTCTTTATTTTTATTTTTTATGTACGGATATTTATTTGTTTTCACATACAGAATAACTCACAAAACAGTGACAGTACAAACTAAACAAGACTTATCAGGACAAATTCATGAAACAACTTTTGTGTGCCTCATTTTAATTTTTTTTATTGTCAGTTATTTTCAATGTCAGGGGTTTACTGATTTTATTTTAGCCATTACCATTGTTTTACCCCAAAACCTTTTCCAAAACAGTCCCTATGTATACCCCAGAATTCAACCCTAGAAAGATGAGAGAGAAAATGCCATTTGAAGGGTGACCCATTGGATCCCTTCATCCTCCTCAAAACTGAACAAAAACCACATTCTCTATCCAATTCAGTAGTCAAGTAGGGGACAATTTTGGAAACAATGTGTAGTGATACAATGTAGATTGTTTTTATATTGTGTGCTGGTTTTTATTGAGTTTTGTGGTGAGAGAGGGAAGAGGCGGAGTGAGGAATCCCCACCCCCCCTGTTGTGCGTACATAGCTCCTCTGCCACACAGGCCCAGAGTGCACGCGACCACCACTTTTAACACACATTGGCACACACGCCCTCATACTAGTCCCACACTCACTAGGCTTAGAAGCTTTTTAATTGCAGTTTTACATGTTGGGATTCAGCTGAGCTTTTATGAAAAAAGGCTTTCATTTGCACTAATCCAAATGTAGAGTATTCAGCAAGTAGACATCAGTAAGGGTGCTAGTCTTTTCACGAGTAATAGTTTCTTCGTGGGTGTATGTGGGCATGTTGATACTAGTTGTGCGCTGTTGTTGTGTTAGGGGTCTTGGTGGGAAAAGCGGTCTCTGTCAACCCTCAGAGGTCCCCAGTGTATTTTCATTGCGCTGGTTATTGTGTGAAGAAAACTAGAAAATCAAGTTGTGATGGGTAGTCAGTACTTTGGTATAAATAAGGAGTATGATATTCCGTATTTATTGCTGAAGTATTTTTAATGTTACAACCCTCATAATTTGAAGATTCTATTTTTCCACTTGTTTTGTACTGGGTCCTGTACTACTTACCTGAGAGTAGAGACAGCTGGTCCCTTGCCGGGGTTGTGTGTGTGTGGTGGGGGCTCGTGGACCCAGCCTCAGGGTGTGCTATCAACATTGTAGGTCCCCCCGGTGTGCTAGCCTCCCCGTTTGCTGCAATGCATGGACTCTCGTCGCCGCTAACCGCTGCCTATGGGGCCTCACCTGCGGGAGGTACGGTACTGCACGATTAACACTGCTGCCATGTCCACCATCCCCCTTACAGCTCACATCCTGGATTGCTGCCTGCTTCGTGCCCAAATATTTACTTTTTGAGTATAATCTATATTTACATATATATATATATGTATATATAACAGTATATATTGAAGCTAGTGAAGTGTTTATGATGTAGGGGTTATTATTAGGTTTTGGCAGTTTTACTGTGAATCTTATAACCGTTGATGGTGAACCATTCTTAGGTGTGTTTGAACACATTAAATCAGTTACTCTAAGTAAAGTACAGGTTTATCACGTAAAGAGAGCAAGTAGAGGTGGTGAGAGGCGTAAGGGGGAAATTACTGTGGTGGATGGTGGGTGGTATCATTGCTTTTTGTTATTACTAATATTTACTGACAGCAAGGCCAACTGTTTGTCATGACAGTATTTTGGTGTATTTTCATTGTGTGTATTTCTTATTGATGCAGATATGGTATAAAGAATGAATACCGACAATATTGGAGCAACAAATTTCTAACTTGATTGGCCTTGCTTTAGCAAAATGATTGCTGTGTATTAAATCACGAATGGCAGTGATGTACTGGTAGATGCATTGAGACTGGCTGTTGTCTCTTGAGAAAGTTTCCATGTGGTTATTAAAACAAAGTATTAAGTAGAAATACTGTATGCCTCAGAGCCTGTTGAGGTATACATATAGTAATAACTCTGCTGCTTTTGTTAGGCTTGTTGGTTTTGATGAAAATGACTGATACATCAAAATTGGCTTTTGTTGTCAGTTTAACAGGAGCAGTATGATGTTAGTATAGCCAGTATCAGCTTTGCATCCCAGTAGCTTGCTAAGGTTGATTGAATTCAAGAATACTTGATTAGGTGGGACTGAAGCTTGTGTCCAGTGCTCAGTGTTTGTCTTTTGATATTTGATGTTGAGTATTAATGATAAACAGGTATTGTATGGAGCTCAGTACAAAGTTTTATGTTTTAGAGTAATGGAAATGTCAAATAATTTGCTTAAAAGGTATAGTTTCATAATTGTTATATATTTACAATACTAAATACATAGGATATAAGTTTAATAATCACGAATTTTTCAGTATTGTAATGTGCATAATTGTTTATTTGATGGTGTGTAAGTGTCACTTGAATTACTCTTTTAAGAAAATTTTATATATCTTAACAGTTATCAAATATTTGGGTCTGATGGAAGGGTATTTCTCTCTCATACTCACCTGTAAGTTTCCCAACTTTGATTTATTTCTTAATACTGCTATAACCTTTGTCATCCTGTAGTCTTGTTAAACACTCGCTTTCTTATCCTACTCTATCTTAAAATTGAAACTGTTATCCCAGTTTTCAAAGATTTTAAAAATTTCATGTACATATATATATTTATGAATTCCCCTTGTTCCCCTCCTCACCCAGTGCTTTTCCCTCTTTAGTCTTCAACCTTTGTTCACTCACCCTGACCCAGATCTGGTTAGCATTGGTTCACTCCTGGACCTGCGTGGGGTTCAATCCCGGCCATCATGTTGCTTCTCACTGCCAACACCTTAAGTGCTGTTGAGCCGCCATTGGCCGTCACCACCACCACCACCACCACCACCACCACTACATGTTTTATCTCTCTTACCTTGACTACTGCCATACTGTTTCTGATGCTGAGCCCTTGTCATCATCATAGCCACAAACGTGATAGCCAGCCGTTCCCATGTTTAGCATGTCCTAAACTGACCTGACCTGACTTGGGCTCTCACTGTGTACTATCTCTGTTTCAGTTTCTTCTCTTTCAGCTCCTAATCTGAACTTACCGAACCGTACTGGCGAGAATGCTACACCGACAGGTAGGTTAAATGTGACTGCGGGCACCTGCTATGCTTTGACGGGGTGAAAAACCAGGATCTCCCTTCTTGCTTTTTCAGGCTTCGAATACATTTTAGTATTGGAAGATCTTTCTTTTGATTATTGATCCTGGTTTTTGCAGCCCTTTATTTCGTTAGTTATATGCACCAGCTAATGTATAGAACAGTGAAAATTAAAATGCTGAAAATGAAATAAGTCAACAGATTGCTTTTTCTGAGAGCATTTGCTTAAGATTCTATAACAGTTCCTGGTGATGCAACTATTACTGTATACTGTGTAGTTATATCAAGCTGCAAGTTTGTAAGGCTGTTGATCTTACCTTGAATCTATCTGATCTTAGAGGTCTAAAGGCTGTTTCACAACTAATGCATTTTTGGTATATTACAGGCATGCCATTCACAGGTATGCCTCTGGCTGGAGTGACTCCCACAGCTGCTGCCCTTGGAGCTGCTGGTATCCGCTTGCCTGGCCAGCCATCACCCAACTGTGTTCTGCTGGTGTCCAACCTCAATGAGGAGGTCAGTGCCTCTGTCTAAACACTAAGCATTTCTGTTTTGGCTTTGCTTTTGTCAGCCATGCAGATGATTCTTTTCTCTAAAAACTTTTCTTAAACACAATTTCCTGTCATCATGATCATTTTAATAGTTTTACAATACTAGTTCAGTAGTAATGCTAATCATGGTTTGCGTAATTAGTGCAAATATTTTTACATGTGCAGTAAAGCAGTGATAATGTCAGAGATTATTTTGATGCATTGGGAATATGTAGTGTTTATTGAGAATGAATCCTCTGAGTTGTAAAGTTATTTTTTCCTGGCACATTCATCACAGTGAAAGAAAATTTTTAGATAAACCCTTGATATGTATTGTCAACTTCACATTGATATTGAACGAACTGTACCATAATGAATAGATTATCAGAGAGAATAACTTCAAAATTTTTGAAGAATTAACATTTGCTTTGTAATCTGACTACTGGTACTAAGATTCCATGTGTGTCAAGCAGCACACACACCCTCTCTCATCCATTCTTGACACCCTGAGAGCTGCATGACCTTTGCTTGGACACACGTCAGTCCGAGATGCTGCACTCAATCCTTGTTATATATAGTCTTATCCTCTGAATCCAGATTGCTCTGAGAAGTTTCTGTCAAGCATGTGCAGCTCTTGTTTATCCTGTTGATTTTAAATGCTAGCCACTGTCCAGAGTGATTCAAGCATGGGTCTGCCAAGTCATCACCTCTTAAACCTTGTGAACGACCACATTTCTCAGCCACTTGTCAGCCATCAGTCTTGTGTTTCTAGCCAGTCCAACATCCTCATTACTACCTGCTTTTTGTATAAAATGGCATCTTTTTAATTTTTATGCCAGAGTGAATTATAGAGCCTTTTTTCTGCCCATTTTGTTTGTGTTTTAATACCTGTAGGACACTATCTTCATAATAAACTTCATGTAAAGTACTTCCTGGCTTATATAATATATATATGAGCTACATGCAACTGTAACTGATCAATTAATCCTGGATTATGTATAATACTTAAAATATTACATTATTATGTACAGAACAAGTCACAATGCCTTGTACTTCATTGATTTTAATGGCTATACAGCAGTTTATGCATTGCCCAGGATTATTATTATTATTTTATTTTTTATTTATTTTTTCCACATATCAGCATTCTCTGCATCAAGATTTGACTAGTGTTCAGCTTTCAGTCCATTGTAGGTGGATGTATATGATTGTGTATCCTTCTCTACATTATGAATCCCAGCTGTAATCTGAAATAATCTTGGTGCCAGAGAGTGGCTCGCGCTGGCCTGCTGCTGCAAAAAACACCATCTCCTGGCGTAAAACTCACACTCTGCTGCTACCACTTGACTTTTTACACTCTATCAGTACAGTAGGAATTTCATTCTCTACTTGCACCTCACTTGTAAGAGTTCATAACAGTAACCTATGAGTGCCATGCAAAGTAGTGTTGGCAAATAAGGACTGGTGGTGCTAGTGGCAGCTTCAGGCCAGCAGACTACTGCTCCCTCTCCTCCCCCCCCTTACATTAGCCCACAACCAATGGCCAGAACCTGAGGGTCGTGTCTAACGTGATGTGTTTTATGTTCTCTTGCTGTGGTGCCCCCTGGACTCCATCTTTCTTGCTGGACTGGCCTCTCCTTCGCGACTCTCCTCTACTGTAGATGGTCACGCCTGACGCTCTCTTTACCCTCTTCGGTACGTCACTCAGTCATTGCACGTGCAGCACCCTTGTGTGTTGTACACTTGTAACTTTTTTATAGCTTAGAGTATAGATTTCAGCCTTAATCATTCATGTTGAAGTATCTGCTAATACTTTACTTACTATATTCACTTTATTGCATCCTCATAAACATGTAAATTATTAAAATTTAAATACAGTGTATTATGACAACTATTGAGAGATTAATTCAAATTCTTCTTTTTTGAATCCGTAAAATTCCATTCTACACAAGTTTCTCAGATCCTTTTCATTGCATGCAGTTTGTGAAAACTGTAAATATGTATCCCTCCCTGATACCTTACAAATGATTTGCACTGTCACTAATTTAATCTTCAGTAGCATTTGTGTTTTATAGGCTTTATTTTTTCATTATCTTTCTCTGTTCTCAAGTTGAATTGTGGACAATCATTACTCTTCAATAACCAGAACTTACGTGTATATAGTAGTGTTTGTGTTGAAATTGCCTGACTGCTCCATTGGGTTGCCTACTTTGATGGGTTTGGGTTGCAATTTCATTTTCCAAATTAACACTGGAGGTAAAAAAGTGAGTAATCATTCATGGAGAGTGATCTGCAGGTACTACTACTGTTGTGTGTGATGTTTAACTTGAGGTAGAATTGTGTGTGAATATTGTGCAACTATTTGAACATAGTTAATATGGTTGCTCAGCAACCTGTAATGTATATTCATGGCCAGGTGCAGAATGGCATGCATACTGTATCTTCGAGCAGGCAGACAGGCACCTTGTGCTTATAGATTTTTGTGTGATCACTTCAAATGACGCCTAGCCAAATGTTATCTTTTCAGGTGTGTATGGAGATGTTCAGCGGGTCAAGATTCTCTTCAACAAGAAGGATAATGCCTTGGTGCAGATGTCTGAACCTCACCAGACCCAACTTGGTTAGTACATTCATGATACCGTGAGAGTACTTGGTGTAAAATTGAAAATCATATTTTATTCATCCACCCATCCATCATCCAATCTTACATTGCCCCACGAGGAGCGTAGGTGCCTGGGGCTAGGCAAGTTGGTCCTGACATTTAAGATGAGAGTGACCAGCCTCGTTCATCCCTGAGAGGCATTAAGTGAGCAATAACCTGAACCATCCCTTGGATATAAACCTTCACTGGCTTAATCTGATTGGAACATTGCAATTACCAACTAAATCACCAGGTGCCATAACTTGGTTATATGGTTGCCACCCAGCATAGTAAATGGTTTCCTGGTGTACAGGAAACCACTTGGCTTGTCACTCAGTGTAGAATCACCACAGGCAGAAGGAAGAGGAAAGAATGAAGGAAAGAAGGACAAAAGAGGGAGTTTAATGTCACCCGTGGGTAGGACGAGGAAAGAATAAAGTAAAGAAAGACAGAAAAGGGAGGGAGGAGAGGAAAGGGCAGACACATGAGCAGTACTACACTGAGTGAGTGGATGGTGTGCCCCCACCTACCACAAATTTTATTTTATAATTATTTTTTCCACCAGCATTTTGTTGAATATAGTGTACTATACCTACATATATTATCATCATCATCTAGACCTCCTTTCCCACGGTAGGGCAGGGTGAGGAGCAGCAATGTCCAGACAGCCTAAGTGTGCCCAACTAAATGGGCCATGCTTCCATTTGCTCATCATTCAAGCCCCCGGAATCCTGGCTCTATCTGATACACCAAAGAACATCCACCACCTTCTTTAGCTTCACATAAACGTATCCAATAGAGTCAGTCCGGATGTTGTCATGTTATTTAGGGTGCCAAATCCCTGATTATGCACTTCTCACAACATTCATCCAGCCAACTTGATCTCTTGTCAGTTCCCAAACATCACCGACATCCATACCTCTCTTCTTCACTCATCTACCATATCCCACCTTTCTTTTTGGCCTACCTCACCTAATCCCTCATTCAAACTCTCTCATATATGCCTTCTTCACCAATATATTGTCATCCATTCTCTCCACATGACCAAACCATCTCGGTACACTCAGTCCACAGACTTCCTTACTTCGCATCTTTCACGAGTCATATTAGAGTATTCCGCATCCCCTCCACTCTTAGTACCCCACACACAGTTCTCAACAGTCCCATCTCCACTTCTCTTACCGGTGTGTGTGTGTGTGTGTTTGTGTTTATATATATATATATATATATATATATATATAATGTTTATGGCTTGTCACTCTGTGGGTGACTCTACACTGAGTGACAAGCCAAATGGTTTCCTGTACACCAGGAAACCATTTAATACACTGGGTGGTAATCATATAACCAAATTTTGGCAACTGGTGGTTTAGTGGGTAATTATTGCGCTCCAATTGGATTGAGCCAGTGAAGGTTTATATCCAAGGGATGGTTGGGGTTGATTGGTCATATAATGCCACCCAGGGATGAGTAAGGCTGGTCACTCTCATCTTAAATGTCGGGACCAACTGCCTCGCCCTGGGCGTCTATGCTCCTCATGGGGCAATGTGGGATTGGATATATATATACACACACACACACACACACACACACACACACACACACACACACACACACACACACACCACACACACCCACACCACACACACACACACACACACACACACACACACACACACACACACACACACACAGTGGTTTGTGGGGGCATTCACCATCCACTCGATGAAGTGCTGCTCTCGGTTGCATACCCATTCCCTTTTTCCTTCTTTCCGTCCTTCATTCTTTCCTCTTCCTTCTGGCTATGGGTGACTCTAAACTGAGTATAGAGTCATCTGTACACAAGGAAGCCATTTACTACGCTGGGTGGTAACCATATAACCAAAGTATGGCACCTGGTGGTTTAGTGGGCAATTAAGGCACTCCAACGGGATTGAGCCAGTTCAGGTTTATATCCAAGGGGTGGTTGGGATTTATTGGATATGTAATGCCACTCAGGGATGAGTGAGGCTGGTCCCTGTCATCTTAAATGACAGGACCAACTTGCCTAGCCCCTGGCTGCTATGCTCCTCGTGGGACAATTCTGGATTAGATGACATTGATGATGATAATGATCTATCTATCTATCTGTTGCCAGACGCCATAATCCCGTAAGGGGTGGCTATTTGACTTTGAGTTATGTTTTACAGGGAGGGACACTAACCCTCCACCTATCTATCTATGCATCTATTGCCAAATGCCACAATCACATATATAAAATTTTTTCTTTTCCCCCAGCCATCTCCCATTTGGACAAGATGAAGACCTGGGGCAAGCAGATTCGTGTGACACTGAGCAAGCATCAGACTGTGCAGCTCCCTAAGGAGGGTCAGCCTGATGCTGGTCTCACTAAGGATTACAGCAACTCACCCCTGCATCGTTTCAAGAAACCTGGCTCTAAGAACTATCAGGTATGTTCAGCTTCATTACGTTCCAATCCTCCCACCTCCACCCCCCCAAAAAGAAAACAGTACAATAGTAAGAGATTTTCAGTGCCATTTTACTGTAAGTGATACTTGTATGCATATACTCTCCAGGAAGTATCAAGTATGTTCTTTTTCATTGATGTGTAAGGGAAAAAAAAAAAAATTACAAAACATAAATAGTAGCAAAAGATTTTACATGCTGTTTTACTGTAAGATTGATAATTGTATCCTTACATTTCATTGTGTGTACTATTCATATTGAGTGAAAGTAAATTAAATTTTTTGTATTATTTTATTTATTATTATTATTTTTTTATTTATTTTTTTTTCCAGAACATCTACCCGCCCAGTGCTACCTTGCATCTGTCCAACATCCCGCCCACTGTTGATGAGGAGCAAATTAAGGATGCCTTTACTCAAGCTGGTGCCATTGTTAAGGCATTCAAGTTCTTCCCGTAAGTTCAGATGTTTTATCAGTTATTATTTGGATGTGACCATGCAAAGTAAGCCTTTGTATATTTAATTGTTGAGAAAATTCTTACTTGGTTTACATTTATGACATTTCCTTGAAGATTGAAGGACAAAATTATAGATCTCCCTCACTGTAAATTTGCCTGTGAGTGAAGAGATCATAATTTTCTGGTACCAACTTACCTATTGTTAGGATGTTAATATGAAGATAGTTTAAAATTTAGCTCATTCAGGTGTAAAACAGTGGTGAAATGTACAGCACTCTTAACTAGAGTTTATGTAGAGCTATGGGCATGCTAATTGTTGTTGACCAACCTGCCTATCTGGCTGAGCCACCCCTGCAGGGCCATCCCATGCAGTGAACCGATTTTTACCTTGTGGTTGGCAGCTCCGCACCTCAGCAAGACACAAGGAAAAGTGTGGAGGGTTGGTTCCTGGGTGGATGCTGCGTTTGCATCGACCCAGTTAACGGGGACCATAATCGACTCCACTTCACCTTAAGATCTTGTTAAATGGTTTCCTGGATAACAAGAAACTTGTCGATTAGTGTACAGCCAACTGAATTGGTAAGGAGTAAGAAAAGGTTACAGGAAAGAAAGGGAGAATAGCATGAGAGAAGGGAAGAGAGAATGTTAAAGGTGAAGGAAGAAGTGGGCAGCACTACATCAGGTGATAGGATGATGGTGTCTGCCACCTACCACTTGATAATTGTTTAGTGGTTAAATACAAGTTTCTTATGCAATGTTTTATTCTTTCAGTAAGGACAGGAAGATGGCCCTGATTCAGCTGGGGTCTGTAGAGGAAGCTATTGCTGCACTGATTGTAAGTAAAGTACTGTTAATCATAAGCTCTTCCATGTATTTTTCCTTTACCTGATGTCTCCATGCTTACCTTCTATTTCATTCATTCATCGTCTAACCCAGTGTTGCCTCACGAAGGAGCATAGGAGCCGAGGGCTAGGCAAGTTGGTCCTGACATTTTAAGATGAGTGGCATTATATGAGCAGTAAACCCCAATCACCCCTTGGTTATAAACCTGTGCTGGCTTAATCTGATTGGAGCACTTTATTTACCCACCTAACCACCAGGTGCCATAATTTGGTTATATGGTTACTACCCAGCATAGTAAATGGTTTCCTGGTGTACAGGAAGCTGTTTGGATTTTCACTCAGTGTAGAATCAACTGTAGACATAAGGAAGAGGAAAGAATGAAAGAAAGATAGGCAGAAGAGGAAGGGAGGAAGGGGCAGGCACCAAAGAGCAGCACTACATCGAGTGAGTGGATGGTGAGCATCCCCACCTATCACCTTATGTACCTGTAAATACAAGTATGATATTCATTTGAAAGGCTTTTTGTGGGTTTTAATCTAATTGTGAAACTAAGCTACTCTATTAGATTTCCTTTGGATGATAGTTTACCGAGGGGTTTTGGCTGGGTTGTGTCCCCCAGATTCTTCCATCTAAAATCACTTAATCATGGCAGTTGTTTCGGAGGGCCCAACACCTGCCCAGGGCCCCAATCAAATGGGCAGATTTGCATGGCCATGTGGAGTGTGAGAGGTGAATGAGTAGAGCAAGAGGGTGGAAGTGGTGAGTGTGTTCAAGAGTGTGAGATTTGCCGTGATGGCATTGTGTGAAACAATGATGAAAGGGTATGAAGTGGAGGAGTGGGAGGGTGTGAAATGTGTAAGATCAGGCATGAATGAGCGAGGAAGGGGTAAGGAAGGAGTTGCTTTGTTGATGAATGAGGTGTGGCAGCGTGGAATGAGAGATTACAAATGTGTCGGCTAGAGGTGTATATATGTCAAGTTCAAATTTGAAAAGGTGAAAGTGGCGGTCATTGTACCGTATGCACCATGTGAGGACAGGAGTGAGAAAGACAGGTTTTGGGATGAGTTGGATGAAGTAATGGGAGAAATGCCCAGGAGCTATAAAGTGATCGTAATGGGTGACATTAGTGGTCCTGAGGATAACATTATGGGTTGTAATGGAGGACCAGAAAATGATAATGGGAAGCGACTGAAGGATATGTGTCAGGAAAGGAGGTTGTGCATTTGTAACTGGTATTTCAAACACAAGGATGTGAGATGTACATAATTATACAGTACATGGTTTAGAGGGAACAGGGCTCGTGTTGAAAGAAGCCTGATTGATTACGTGCTCTTAGAGAGGTTGATGCTGGGAATGGTTGCTGATACAAGGACCATGAGAGGACGACGTGGTCTGTCAGATCATATGATTGTGGTATGCAAGATCAATCTGAGAGGAGTGAGGTGGACCAGGAGAGAGAGGAGCAGTCAGGGAGAAAAACTGAAAGTTGAGACGCTGTGGATCAAAGAAATGGCAGATGAACACAGGTCCAAAGTAGAGGAGGAGTTAGAATCAGTGAATTGGAATGAAATGGATCTGCACAGCCTGTGGAATGCATATGGGGATTGCTTAGAAATGCTAAAGCTGTGCATGGTGTGGCAAGAGTAATAACAGAGAAGAAAGGTACAGCATGGTGGGATGAAGGTAAGAGTGCAGTGGAAGAAAAGAGGAGGAAGTGGCTAGAGTGGCTTCAGGACAGGGGCCCAATTGAAAAAAGAACTGAAGATATTGAGAGCAAGAAGCACGTAAAGAGACAAGTGAAGAGGAAAAAGGAGGAGGCAAATGATGATCTAGGAACTACTCTGAAAATAGGAAGTTATTCTGGAAAGAGGTGCAGAAATGTAGATGAAAGCAGAAAGAAATGTGAAGGTGTGAAGGATGCAGGTGGTAGACTATTAACCCATGGGGATGAAGTAAGGACCAGATGGAAAGAATATTTTGAAAGTCTGATGAATGGGAATAGAGAGAGCAGAACAGCTGTAAACATGATTGGTTTTAGGGGTGTGCAGAGAAGGAATGCAGTGCCAGGAAATGTGACACTTGCACAGGCCATGAGTGCTGTGAAGCGGCTGAAAAATGGGAAAGCTGCTGGGGTAGATGAGGTGCATACAGAGATGATTAAATGTAGTGGAGAGAGCAGAATGAAGTGCTTGTTGGAGATACGTAAGAATGCATGGATGAGTGAAACTGTGCCAGCAGAGTGAAAGAAGGCTTTGATTGTACCCCTGTACAAAAATAAAGGTGAGCAAAATTATTGCAAGAAATATTGTGGCTTAAGTTTATTCAGTGTGATTGGGAAAGTATATGGAAGAATTATTATAGAGAAAGTAAGGGAGATATCATAAGTCCTAGTGAGTGATGAACAGGGTGGCTTATAGGAGTGGCAGAGGATGTGTGGATCAAGTATTTTTAGTGAAACAGATAGTGGAGAAGGCTTGTGAGATGTATTATAAGATGTTTATGGCATTCAAGGATCTGGAAAAGTATTTGACAAAGTAGACAGAGAAGGATTTTGAAAGGTTTTGCTCATCTACAGTATAGATGGTGAGCTGCTAGGTGTCATGAGTAGCTTTTGTGATGGTAGTGAAGGGTTACTGGATATCTAAGTGAATGGTTCATGATCAGTGTGGACATGCATCAAGGTTGTGTGATATCCCCATGGTTGTTCAGTATACATGTGGATGGGGTGATGAGAGAAGTAAAAACACGAATAATGGAGAGGGGAATGGGTTGGTAATTTTACTGAGTGGTGTTGGATGGAATATCTCAAATTTGTTGTATGCTGATGATGCAGTACTACTTGCAAATACCGCACAAGAACTTGGTAGACCAGTGCAGAGTTTTGCTGACGTCTGTGAGCGTTGTGCCTTGAGAGTAAATGCAGAAAAGAGTAAAGTGATGGTTCTTGAGAGAGAAGGTGACTCCCAGTGTGATGTTACAGTAAATGAAGAGAGACTGGAATTAGTGAGTGCAAATACCTAGATACAGTGATAGGAAAAAAGAGGAAGATGTGCAAAAGAAGTGGAAAGTACAGTGACACAAGGAAGGAAAGTAGCTGGTGCAATGAAGGCCTTGATAAGAAACAGAGGCTTGAGTGTTGCAGCTGCACAAGGCTTGCATGAAGGAGTCTTAGTGCCAGCTTTAACATATGGATGTAAGACTGGTGTGTGGCATGAAAATGAAAAGTTAAGAGTGAGAGCAGTGGAGATGGGACTGCTGAGGAATGTATGTGCAGTACAGAGAGTAGATAGGATACAAAATAGTGTGTTTCATGAAATATGTGGAGTGAGGAATTCTGTGGACACCAGAATCGAAAAGAATGTACTGAGATGGTATGATCATGTGGAGAGAATGGATAACTATAGAGTGGTGAAAAAGGTATATCTGAACGAATTTGAAGGAGGGAAGAGGCGAGGAAGGCCAAGGAGAAGGTGGAGGAATATGTTGGATGAGTGTGTGAGGAAGAGAGGTTTGGAAGTTGGTGAGGCTAGGGGACTGACAAGAGATCGAGCTGGCTGGATGAATATTGTGGGAAGTGCATGATCAGGGATTTGGCACCCCTTTTTAACGTGACTGCGTCCAGATTGACTCTGTCGGATACATGTATGTGAAGCTACAGAACGTGGTGAATGTTTTTGGCATATCAGATAGAGCCAGGATTCTGGGGGCTTGAATGGTGAGTGAATGGAAGCGTGGCCCATTACTTCTCAAGGAATAATTTATTTAGATTTTAAGAAAATGTGGTTGGTGAAGGTGATTTTCTCCTGGGAAGTGGCACATACACAAAATGGGGAAAGTGCTACTGATCTATCTATCTATCTATAGCCCGACGCCCTAATCCCGCAAAGGGTGGCCGCAGACAAAACGCCTCCAAGTCACTCTGTCACCCACCATTTGACTCCCCTCCCCCCAACTCACCCCCCCCTCCCTCATATACCTCTCAACTCCATCCCTCCACCTCATCCTCGGTCTACCCCTCCCTCTCCCTCCCTCCACCTCACCTACATACACCCGCTTAGTCAGTCTTTCATTCTCCATTCTCTCCACATGTCCAAACCACCTCAGTGTATTTCTCCTAATCTTTTCAACCACATCCACATCTACCCCACAACGTTCCTTCACTTCTTCATTCGTCAACCTGTCCCTCCACGTCACTCCACATGCTCCTCTCAAGTAACTCATTTCCACTGCTCTCACTCTTGACTTGTTCCCCTCTTGCAAGGTCCACGCCTCGCTTCCATATGTCAGGGTAGGGATCACAATATCATCATGCAGGGACTTCTTAACTTCCATACTCACCTCCCTATTTCTCATCACTGCTTTCAGTGTACCAACAACCTTTCTTCCCTGCTGTACCCTTTCACGTACTTCATCCCCCAAAGTTCCATCCTTACTCATCACACTACCCAAGTACTTGAATGCACTCACATTCTCCATATCCTCACCATCCAACCTCACTGCACACTCTGTGACTTCATTCCTCTCAAACACCATAACTTTACTTTTGTTTACATTAACTTTCAGCTTCCTCCTCCTACACACTGTCCCAAATTCATTCACCAAACCTTGCAACTCCCATTCATCTTCACTCAACAATACTGTATCATCAGCAAACAGCAACACCGGAAGCTTCCAGATCTCACCCTCATTCATTAGGGCCACCTCCACATCCACTGCCCTACCTTGCACCTCCTTTACAACCCCATCCATATACTGTATATATTAAACAGCCATGGAGACATCACACACCCCTGTTTCAGTCCCACATTGAGATCAAAGAACTCACTCAGCTCACCATCCACTTGCACCGTAGCCCTAGCTCCCGCGTACATACTCTTCACAGCACTCAACAATTTCCCCTCCACTCCATATATTCTTAATACCTTCCACATACCTTGCCTATCTATTCTGTCATAAGCTTTCTCCAAGTCCATGAAGGCAGCATACACTTTCCTTCCCTTCTCTAGATACTTCTTCACTAAACATCTTAGAACAAATATCTGATCTACACACCCTTTTCCCTTCCTAAATCCCCCTTGTTCTTCTCCAACTAGCTCCTCTGTCATATGCCTAACCCTATCATGGAGTATTCTACCATATATTTTACCAGTCACACTAAGAAGGCAAATACCCCTATGGTTACCACATACTTCTCTCTCCCCTTTTCCTTTGTACAGAGGAACAATTATACCTGATTTCCAGTCCTCTGGAACCCTTCCCTCTTCCCAAGCCAATCTACACAACTTCCATATCCACTCCACAACAATCTCACCCCCATACCTAAGCATTTCACCACACACTCCATCAATTCCTGGGGCCTTTCCCAGCTTAATCTTCTTCATCGCTTCCACTACTTCCGACCTACTGATCTCTTCCTCCCTCCTCTCATCTCTTCTTCTCCCAGCCATTCCCCAACCACTTATACTCACACTGCTCTCACTCTCTACATTCAACAAATCCTCAAAGTGCTCCTTCCATCTCCTCAATTTCTCTCTCTTCTCCACCAACAATCTATTATTCCTATCTTTCACTCCCCTACTATTTCCCCTTTCACACTGTCTTACTTTCTTTACCTCCTTCCAAAACAATTTCTTACTCTCCCTCCATTTCACACTCAGATTCCTCCCAAACTCTTCATCCACTTTCTTCTTACTCTCCTTCACCAGTCTCTTAACCTCCCTTCTCCTGCTCACATATACCTCTCTCTTCTCTCTCTCAACTTCTCCCCTACCTCTACTCGCCAACCATTCACCATATGCCTTCTTCTATTGTTCCACAGCTCGTTTCACCTCATCATTCCACCATGCTGTCCCTTGCACACCCTTGCATCTCCTCCTCAC
>NC_137017.1:33371265-33651467 GCF_032717465.1 Coenobita brevimanus
GAAAGCATTAGATGGTCTGGCCATATGGAGAGAATTGATTGGATAATAAATATTTGTAGAAAAGAGATGGGACAACACGAACGTAGCTCAAATCCTGTATAATACAATTAGGTAAAATTACACCATAAGTAGAGTTGTTTTTTTAGCCTCAGTCTCATCTGGATGTGAACCCAGTGGACCGCATACTAAAGTTGCCCTTCTCCTGTAGCCCACCATCCTCCTATCAAAGGATAGGGAGGGAACTGAGGGACAATTACTTGACCAGGCAGCAAAGCCACCTTGTTTTGTCAGTGTCACTATGTGAAGACATTCTCATCAGCAAAAAGCAGGGTGCTGAAAAGCATATATGTGAGTAAGTTTGAAGGTAGGAGGAGGCATGTTAGGCCAAAAAGAAAGTGGATAAATATGGTAATTGAGTGTGAGATGGCAAGATGTGGAAGTTTATGTGGTTAGGGAACTGCTTAGAGATTTTGCTGAAGTTTTGTACAGTGAGTGCATGACAGGGGTTTGATACCCTTTTTAAAGTTGATAATTATCATAGTTACCCAGTCTGATAGGTACAGTACAACGTCAATTTAACATGAGATTGGTTCCTCGAGAGGTTGCCTAAAATCAGTTTCATGTAAAATTGAAGTGTTGTTTTAATGGAATAAAATAGCTTGGTATCTGAGAGAAACACAGAATATTAAAAATGGTTTTATTAACTAATAAGTAAGAAAAGTATATATCAGAATGATAAATTAGCACCAGTCATTCTTTGCATTGAAGGTGGCAGATGAATGGCATCCATACTGCGTGGTATGTACAAGTACACTGCCTGTTGCCTCATGTCACTTATACTGCTTCACATTACTCGTGCTGCCTCATGCCACGTGCGTCACCTCACGCCACTCGCACTGCCACATTGCTTGAACTCTCTCTGCATCATACTGGCATCCAATGTTTTAAGGTCAATTGCCACATTACAGAGCATCCAGCACCTTGTTTTTTTGCTTCAGTGTAATTTGAGTTATTTGAGAGGAGCATGTGGAGTCACACGAAGGGATGGACTGACCGGTGAGGAAGTGAAGGAGCTTTGTGGTGTGGAAATGGATGTGATAGGAAGCATTGAGGTGGTTTCACCATGTGAAGAAGGTGGAGTGCGAGAGACTGGTGAGGAAAGTGTATGTGAGTGAGGCGGAAGAGGGGAGAGGAAGGGGGAGGCCAAGGATGAGATGGAGGGATGGAGTGGAGAGGTATATGAGAGAGGGGTGTGTGAGCTGGGAACAGCGCATTGAAATGGTGGAGGACAGGGCGACATGTAGGCAGTTTGTTTGTAGCCACCCCATACGGGATTAAGGCTTCTGGCAATAGGTAGATAGTAATCAGTTGCCCTAGATTTCTTCATATTTGGAGTAGCCAATGAAGTAGTGGCTGGCTTCTTGGACATAGTGGGGTTGGTTGATACACTCAATGGTGATGGTGGTGGTCACATAGCATTGTACCTCCACTCGCAGGAGTACCAGCACGTGACCCGAGAATGCTTTGTTCAAAATTTCTGCGAAATCCACACTGGCTGTAATGTCATTTTTCTGTTCGTTCTTGTTTAGTGACCAGAATTACAGAAAGTGTGTTGTTAGTACAACTAACATAATATTTGGTATGCTGTGAATACTGAAAGAGAGGGTATTAATAATGATGTCAAACCTGTCCTGATGTAAGTGAAAGGACATTAAATGATTAAAATAGTAATTCAGTATATGCTGATAAATAACCAGCTAAACAAGTAAGTTTATCCACATCCAGTTTTTTAGTAAATCAACTGTACACGATTGTTTCAGTAGTTCTTTACTCTTTCAAAGAAAGTGGGGACTGCTAATAGTTGGCATGGACCTTGTAAATAATTGCTGAGTAATTTTTTCCATGAGAAGTAATGGTATCATCAGGTGGATGCAGGTAGATGGGGTTCCAGGACCTACTCTTCCTTGTGAGAGAGGGGATAACAAGTCAGCAGTAAGTAATATAAACACCGTATTGAAGACTTGACTTGAAAAAGCTTGTATAAAGCAAGACATTGTCACCATATTAAAGGCTTATCTTCAATACGGTGTTTATATTGTAATCTTCCATTTATTGACTAAGAGGACCATAGACAAATGCTACATATTCATTGGTTTAACTGTGAAGGGTCTGAATAACAATAAATGTTAATGCCTCCCAACCATGATAAAATCCCCCTTATTCCCCCAAAACAACATGGATGAGTAGTGTGGCAAAAAAAATTCCACACAAGCATGGAATAACATCCACCTGTCCATGTCCATCGCTCATTTGTTTTTTCACATTAGCATATGAAATTCCACAAAACAGCAACATTGGCTTTGCGGTGCGTGATGGAGCATGGAGCAGGGTGCGGGAGGAATACTTAGAGAAAAGTCTGACAAGAAACATTAGGCGCCAAACTTGTTAACATTGATGCGCCAAATTTAACATGCATAAAATTGGAAGGATTTGTTTTAAATTGAAAATATGTATATAATTGTATGTGTTGTAAATCGATAATTTAAAATCGATTCTCGTTAAATCATTGTTCCACTGTAACATGAAATGCATGGATGTTGATGGCTATGCATGTGAGGTAGAATAAGATTCTGGAGGCTTGAATGATTAATGAATGAGTGAGTATCCCATTTCAGTGAGCATGCCACTAATTACTTTCTCTCACATGCTTCCAGTTACATTCTACCACTTTCATGTTTTTCTTTTTCAATGCTGTCTGCATCCAGCATCACTTCATTTTGTGCTTGAGAAAAAGAGGCTTTTTTTTGCCAACTCTCCATGCCTTCCGTCGTGCTACACGGTAATCTGGTAGCGCTCATGACTGGAATGTCACTCAGCCATATTGCAGAACTTCTGCCTATCAGAGTTCTTTCATTCCCCGAACTGCATCTCTCTGGAACTCGCTTCCCCAGAGTTGTTTTCCTCCAAATTTCAACCCACAGCTGTTCAAGTCTAACTGTTATAGATATTTTATGAACAGAGGACACCAGTAATCTGGTGTATGGACTATTTTTTTTTATTCATTTGTTTTTCCTTCCTCCATTCTGTTATTTAAAAAAAAAAAAAAAATTATGCGAGGAAGAAGGAACCAAAGGCCAGGATGATGATGGTGATGATGATGATGATGAAAACACACATGAGAGTGACTTGGAGGCGTTTTGTCTGCGGCCACCCTTTGCGGGATTAGGGCGTCGGGCTATAGATAGATAGATAGATAGACATCCCTACAGAACTCATGGAATGATGACCTGTATCAGAGTATTGTAGCAACAATTTAGGCAGAGGTGACGATAGTGGTTAGAGAAATTATCTTTTGTCCATTATGCTGTGAATCCTTTCCTAGATATCCATATGTAGGCTTCACAACCCTTGTAAAACCTCCTTACATCATTCAACGCTTTTCCATCCACATCGTACATATGCAAGGCTCTCCTCAGTCCCTTTCTGTTTATCTTGCTGTGCACTTTTTCAGATCCATAAATGCCATAGATATCTTACACTGCTTTTCACAAGCTTTCTCAACTATGTCACATTGGAAATATTTCAGTCAGATGTCAGCAACTAATCCTAAAGCCACCCTTTTGTCACACACTAGGCTTTCGGATATTGCCCTTACATTCTCTTTGATAATTCTTCCAATAACCTGGATGAGAGAGAGAGAGATTCACAGAAGACAAGGCACCTAAACAAACTAAAACTCTTAGGAAACACTTTGAAACTACTGTTCAGTAATTTTGATAATCACTATTTGAGCAGGAAAAACCTACCATCATTTGGCGAAACCACTCACATTTTGATCAGTGATACTTGTGCTATATTGTTTTTTATATATATTGACCATCAAATCTGGTAAATATGACTTTTTTTTCTTTTCTTTTTTTTTTTTTCTTTTTTTTTAAGGATGAATGTAGTGTCTTCTTTTTACTTATACATTACATAGCTTTTTAAAATGTAAAAGCAAATAGAAAGTCCTGGAAAATGCTGCTTATATGCTCAGTACAGTTGATTTGTTTGACCTGTTCGCTACAATACCAGAGATCTCTCCTAAATTTAATGCAGATGTCTAGCAATAATAAGGTTAAAATTATAAAAGATATTCTAGCACCCAAGGAAGTATTACATATAATTTACTAGGGTTCAAAAGTGCTCATGTGACAATGTTTTAGTTTACATTTTCTAAATTTAGGCAGATTTGATAAGAGTAGTTTTATTTCCATCATATCCATGCCTTTATATTTACTGATCTTGTGATGTTAAAGTAATGGAACCCAGTGAGTTGTTGGTGTCCATAATAAATCGATGTGATAACTGTTGTAACCTTGTCAGATGCTATTACAGTTTACTAACTTTAGGTGTGTTCATGAATTGTATTTACTTTTTTTTTTTTTCCTGGATTTCGTTTGTCTCCAGTTTGCATTAGGATATGCACTCACTGTCAAAGATTTAATCTACACCTGTAGTAGAAAAGCATCATGAATGCCCTGTGGGTTTTAGTTCATTAATGTTGATAAGCAGGCCAAAATCTCACTGTATATGTTTTTATATTGAACTTCATACATTTTTGCATTTTTAGGTCAAAACTGGTTCCTTTCTTTGATACTTCTACTGTACTTTTTCCAGGTCTTCTCCCTCCTGCCCTTCAGCCAAGACTAACATATTTACATATGAAGGAATTGGTTTGTCCTCAGTAATTCCTTCCCCATCTGTCTTGTGAAAAAAGAAGTTGTTTTTCCTCCTCCTCCCCTTTCCCCACTCATTCTTCCTCTGCCCTCATTTGCCGACCATGTGTGTTATTGGTGGCAAAAATGGATTTAACTTTATATTTCCAAGATCCATTATCAGCAGATATGAACTTTCAAAACCTGAGGGCACTTTTGTGGATAGTTTAGCCATTGATTCAAGAAATCATATAACTTAGAATGTACTTAAGACATCATTCATGCAGTTTCATAACCTGTCAGTAGTGTCATCTTTTCTGTCATGTTTAACTGCCAGTAGAGAATGCCTGACTAACATTATGTTTTGTGGCCCGGCATACCCCAATACAGGAAGCCATCACCCAGGAGGGCTCAGGAGAGGCCATCAACCAGCTATACATGACCACCATGCGAAAGTACGAAGCCATTAAGGACGAATATGATTCCATCCGAAAGAGGTACTCAGATCTGGTCGCCTCACACTCCAACAACATCTCTAAACTGGAACTTACTCAGGTTTGTGATAATGATGAATGAGTTAGCACAGTGTATGCTAAACAAATGTGTACAAGGTATTTTCATATTAACAGGTGACCAGAGTAGTGTTAGTATCGACCAGGGCTGTACAGGAACAAGATAAGTCATTTTCCTGATTTGGACTCCCCAACAGAAGGTACTTAAATAGAATCCCCAGCTTGATAATTCTTTTACATAGCTGTCGTACTGTCATAAGCACACTATCTATCTATCTATCTATTACCAGACGCCTCAATCCCGTTCGGGGTGGCCACAAACAAATCGCCTCCAAGTCGCCCTGTCCCCCGCCATTTCACAGCCCTGCTCCCAACTCACCCCCCCACCTCTCTCTCATATACCTCTCCACCCCATCCATCCATCTCATCCTCGGCCTCCCCCTCCCTCTTCCCCCCCTCCACCTCACTCACATACACTCTCTTCGTCAGTCTTTCACCCTCCATCCTCTCCACAAGGCCAAACCACCTCAGTGTATTCCTCATAACGCTTCCTATCACATCCACATCCACACCACAACGCTCCTTTATATCCTCATTCGTCAGCCTGTCTCTCCATGTGACTCCCACAGGCTCCCCTTAAATAACTCATCTCCACTGCTCTCACTCTTGACTTGTGTCCTTCCAACAATGTCCAAGCTTCACTTCCATACGTTAGGGTTGGTATCACAATACTGTCATGTAGTAACTTTTTCACTTCCCTGCTCACTTCCCTGTTTCTTATCACTGCTTTCAAAGAACCAGCAACCATTCTTCCCTGCTGTACCCTTTCAAGCACTTCACCCTCCAAACCTCCATCCTTACTCATCACACTACCCAAGTACTTAAATGTACTCACATTTTCCAATTCCTCACCATCCAACCTCGCTGTACATTCACTGACTTCGCCTCTTTCAAAGACCATCACTTTACTCTTCCCTGCATTCACCTTTAGATTCCGTTTCTTACACACTCTCCCAGACTCATCCACCAAGCCATGCAGCTCCCCTTCATCTTCACTCAACAACACAGTATCATCTGCAAACAACAGTACAGGGAGTTTCCAAACACTATCCTCTCTCACCAGGGCCACTCCAACATCCACTACCCTACCTTGTACCTCTTTTATTACCCCATCCATGTACAGATTGAACAACCATGGAGACATGACACATCCCTGTTTCAACCCAACTTTCAAAGAGAAAAATTCACTTAGTTCACCATCCACACGCACTGCAGCCTTCGCACCATTGTACATACTCTTCACAGCATTCAACTTCCCATCTACTTCATATATTCTTAACACTTTCCACAGTCCTTGTCTATCCACCCTGTCATATGCTTTCTCCAAATCCATGAAAGCCGCATAGAACTTTCCCTTCTCTAGAAACTTTTCCACTAAAGATCTAAGAATGAATATCTGATCTACACAACCTCTTCCCTTCCTAAAACCTCCCTGTACTTCTCCAACTAATTTCTGTTCTTTCTCTAACTCTGTCAGTAAGTATCCTACCATACACTTTTCCTATTATACTAAGAAGACAAATGCCCCTATGATTACCACACACTTCTTTTTCCCCTTTTCCTATGTACAAGGGAATAATTATACCTGACTTCCAATCCTCTGGGACTCTACCTTCCTCCCAGGCCAATCTGCACATCTTCCACATCCATTCTACTACTATCTCTCCCCCATGCTTCAGCATTTCACCACACACTCCATCAATTCCTGGGGCTTTCCCCGATTTAACTTTCTTCATTGCTTCCACAACTTCTATCCTACTGATTTCTTCCTGTCTTCTCACCTCCCTCCTTCTCCCAGCCATTCCCCAGCCACTTATACTCGCATTACTTCCATCCTGTATGTTCAGCAATTCCCTAAAGTGTTCTCTCCATCTGCTCACTTTTTCTCCCTTCTCCACTAGTAATCTACCATTTTTATCTTTCACTCCCCTGCTAACTCCACTTCCACCCTGTCTTACTCTTTTCACCTCTTTCCAGAACATTTTCTTACAGTCCCTCCACTTTACACTCAAATTCCTCATCCACTCTCTTCTTACTCTCTCCTACTAATCTTTTCACCTCTCTCTTTCTACATATAACTCTCTCTTCCGCCTCTCAACTTCTTCCACGCCCCTATTTCTCATCCATTTATTGTATGCTTTCTTCTTTTGTGCCACAGCCTGTCTCACCTCCTCAGTCTACCACGCTGTTCCTTGCACCCCCCTCCGTCTTCTCTTCCTTCCACACACCACATCACATGCTGCACATATTTCTTCTGTAAATATCCTGCACACATGTTCCATGTCCCCCATCTGCTCCAATTCATATTTGCCCAATCGTTCCTCCACTTCTCTCTTATACTCTACCTTTTTCTCATCTGCATTGCTCAGCTTCCTTCCTTTATGTAGGAAATATGAATAATAAATCTGGAAGAAAGTGAATGTAAACTACTCTGAAATTAGGAACTGTTTTGAAAGGAGGTGTAAAATTGTAGGAATGAAGGCATAGATTAGAATGAATATGTTGTTGTTGTTGCTGTTGTTGTTTTTGTTGTTATTGTTGTTGTTATTTAACTCAAGTCTTTCTAGCTGAGGAAACCCATTGACCATTGGTAAACAACTGCCTCTGTGGGACCATCCTACAGGTGCAGTACAGTAAATACATCTTGCTGGGATTCAATGTACTTTATGGTAGGCAGTGCCTTACCAGGATCAGACTAGTGTCCTTCTCATGGCAAAGTGCAGGGAAAAATGAGGAAATTTAGCTCCTAAGTGGAACCTGAACCTACTTCAACCAGGGTTCACGGCACCATCATGTGTAAACACCTTGTCAGCACCAGTATGAAAGAATGAGAGTGGCAGACTGCTAACAGGTGGAAAGAAATAAACAGTAGATGAAGTGTATGGTGAGTGGTGAACAGGATGATTTTAGGATTGGTAAGGGATATGTAGTACACATTTTATGGATCTGGAAAATGGATATAAGAAGGTGAATAGGGATAGATTATGGACATTTTTACTTATGTAAAACATGGTTGGAAATTCGATGATTGCTGTAAGGTGCATTATGATGGTTGTAAAGCATGTGTAATTAGATGGGTGTATTTGTAGTAGTAGTGGTATTAGTAGTAGTAGTAGTAGTTCCCTAAGCAGTCTGGCCAAACAGTCCCGAGCCCCTAAGGAACGTCATGGCCGAGACCAGGCTTTCCTTCAGAGCTCTCAAGGAGTGTACGTTGTGTTGTTGGTGCAGGCAATTGTGCACAATGCAGTCTTCCATAATGTGCTTAGTAGTAGTTCCCTAAGCAGTCTGGCCAAATAGCCCCGAGCCCCTAAGGAACATCATGGCCGAGACCAGGCTTTCCTTCAGAGCTCTCAAGGAGTGTACATTGTGTTGTTGGTGAAGGTGATTGTGTGCAATGCAGTCTTCCATAATGTGCTTAACCCCTTACCTGTGGGGATGGCTGGATCGCACCGTGCCCTTCCCGTGAGGATAGCAGGAAATCAAGACAATACACGATAAATTAGGTACTTCCACGTCAATGGAAGTATCACTTAGTCTTTTCCCTTGTGTATATATATATATATATATATATATATATATATATATATACTGTATATATATATATATATATATATATATATATATATATATATATATATATATATATATGATCATTTAATGATATCACATTGCCTTTTTTTTTTTTTTTTTTCTTAATGCTCTGTTGTTATTAAACCAAGTTTTGAGGTGCATATATTATCAATCTTATGTTGACCGTATCTTGCTCTCTAAGTTCTCCTTTCTTAAATCCACTTTCTTGAAGGTGAACTATACAGAAGTATAGCTGTTGTCTAACTCTTGCCACCTTTCACTAACAGGAAGAAGTCTCACGATTAAAGAAGCAGTATGACGAGATGATGCGAGAGTGCAATGAGGCAGTACGAGAGAAGAACTGTTTAAAGCAACAGTGTACCAAAGCCATCACTGAGTGGGACTCTGCCCTCAGGGAAAAGAATAAACTTCAAGAGGAACTACTAAAGGTAATATAAAAAACTGTGAAGTAAGTCCAGTAACATTAGTAGTCTTTTCAGCATTTAGAAATCATTGAAAACATCTTGTAAGCTTTTCGTACAGACAGCAGTAAGCTATGAGAGCCAAAGCTGAGCCCCCACCTTAACTCTTTTGTACATGGCAATAAATTTCTGGATGGGTTTTTCCATACTCTTTGGTCTCTCGCCTGATGGAGTCCTGACTAGTGTTTGAGTAAAATTTTTCATTCAGAATTCATTTTCCCAGGTAATTTGATGCTGTTCACAAGAAAGTGCAAGTTCAGTGGGTAATTTCAAAAATTAAATTATGCCCATGTACCACTTAAAGAGGTATTTTTTATGATGATTCATATCTCAATGCATCAAGAGGTTATTTTTATGACATAAATTACATGATAGAGTATGAGGGGATGAACAGCCACAAGCATGAAAAAGCATTAAAAAACATACCCAAAATGCTGCTTTAAAATTACAGGTCTCCCTCATTTATGATTGGGTTACATTGCTGGAAAACCAGTTATATTTTGTTCAGTCATAAACCAAGCATGTTATGATGTAGGTTCAGTGGTCATTCATTACTAAAACCACACAACATAAGTAAATAAACAGCACCAAGGCCAAGACCAGATGCAGTAACATTGGCACCTTACCCAGCCTTTTGCCACTTCACCGTGTCTAAGTTAATGTCCAGAGACAGGCTTATCCTTGCACACTGAGACTGAGCACTGCTAGCACTAGCACCCTCACCAACACCACACTTGGCCATGATCACTTGGTATTTCACTTCACTAAACTTTATTTTCAGCTTTAACTCCTGGCTATGATCACTTGGTATTTCACTTCACTAAACTTTATTTTCAGCTTTAACTCCAACACCACAGTACTGTTAAATCACTCGCACTGCACAGTAACTCTTTCTATGAATAAGGGATGGAAAAACGTGTGAGAGATATGGATGTAACAATACATGCTGTTAAAAGATAGCAGGGGAGGCACACAAGTGACTGTGACCGAGTTCAGATGGATGGTATGAGAGGTCAGGACTGTGCAAAGGACTCAAACCAGGGTTCTGTGCAGGTACAGCTCCCAGCACTCCCACGTGTAACAGGGACAAGAGGGTTTGAAGAGATGTGGCACCACTGTGATTATTTACTTCGAAACAGTCCACGTCAGTAACGTGGAGTAACCTCCATATAGTTGCGTTAAGGAAAGATGTTTCTTATATGTAAGCTCCATTTCTCAAGGCTGACATTTCATCCCGAATTATTGGTATAATTTACATTGCTATACCTAAAGACAATAATCGCCCTTATATGACGTAATATGACTGTCCACGGTTTTGAGGTGAACTGACATGTAAAGGAGGGTGGGAGGGGAGGGAGGGTTTTCCCCAATCCCACCTGGGGTAAGAGGGAGGATCCCCCATATGGATAAGTAACAGTTATAGGTGTTTTCTGCAGCTAAAAGGTGTCATGAAGAGTTCAAAGTAGTACAGTAGCCTCCATCCAACATACATTTCTCTAGTACTGATCATCTTTAGCATGGTAGACACTAAAAATATGCAGTAAAAAATGAAAATAGTATAGTATGGAAAACTTACATTAGTACGGTTTTCTTCCACAGGTGTGCATAAAATTTGATGATTATTTGTATTATTTTTTTATTATTATTATTATTTGTGTGTGTGGGGGGGGGGAGATTTATTACTCTGGGAAGTTGTGAGGTGCCACAGCCAGTGAGAATGTGCATTGGCCAGGAAAAGTCCAATCCTTCTGCTTATTGTTGTACTAATGCTGTTAGACAGCAGTTTTCTTTTTTTTTATGTTGGACAGCAGTTTTTTTTTTTTTTTTAACATCAAGCCAGATTGCAAGTTTGTGTGTTTGCCTTTTGTTGTTTATATCATTTTAGGGATTCGTGTGCCTTAAATTAGCCATGTCTGATCCAAGTAATTTTCCCCATAATTCTTATTTGTTCAGTACAGAATTCATCCTGTACACCAGTGTTGTCTGAACTAATTACTGAACTAGATGTAAGGCCACTGTATTAAGTATTTGGAAAGTTTATGGTGATACTTGTATGGGTTACCTTAACTACATCATCATTGAACTCATGTTATACCTTGACTAGTATTTGAACTTGTAACTTATGAGTAGATTTTCAGCAGGGCATTACCTTTGTAAAGTGAGATATACCTTAATCATGCTGTATTCAGTGAATGATGGATGAAGGATACATGCAGTAGAGTCTAAGTGTATCCTGACTAGTTTTGCTGTAAAGTTTCATAAGGAATAAACTTAGACTTTACCTCATGTATTCTTTATCCACTATTCACCAGCCTGTCACAATATAACATGATCATACTGTATTCATAATTTAGAATAATTCAACTCTGTTTTTCCAGATCCGTGAAAAGTATGATGAGATGATGAAAGAGATGAATACCCACATGATGCAGAAACAGCATCTAAGCAAGGACTTGAAGAGATTACAGGTATGTACAAATTACCGTGAAAGTCACATACCTTGTATTTAGCTCTGAGTTTTAGATCATTTATTCATATAATGCACATTAAGCTTCTGGTTATCACACATAATTGGAATTACGCCTAGTGCACGATAATGAAATTGCATGATAACAAAAGGACTGAACCTGTGGGATTTACGTAATTGTTACCAGGCATCTCACTTGTAAACCCCAAATTTCCCTTTCATGTCATCCACTCATTCGATGTTGTGCTGCTCTCAGGTGGCTGCCCTTTCTTTCATTCTTCTTTCCTTCCTTGCTCTTATGTCCTTCTTTCCTTCTTTCTTCTGTCTATGGGTGACTCTGCACTGAGTGGCAAGCCAAATGGTTTCCTGTACACCAGGAAACTATTTATTCTGCTGGGTGATAACCATATTATTGAACTATGGCACATGGTGGTTTAGTGGGTAATTAAGGCACTCCAACTGGATTGAGCCTGTGTTGGTTTATATCCAAGGGGAGGTTGGGGTTCATTGCCCATGTAATGTCACTCAGAGATAAGTGAGGCTGGTCACTTTCATCGTAAATGTCAGGACCAACTTACCAAGCCCCGGGCTCCTACACTCCTCATGGGACAGCACAGGATTGTATGATGTATGTATGTATATACGGTACTGGCAACCCCCCAAATTCACAGGTATGAAATTCATGGCCCCCGCTTTTGTGCAGATTTTCCCCCAGTAAAAACAATTTGCCCTATCCTGTTTTAGACACATCCATTAAATGCTTATTTGTTACTGAAGCTTTTATACAGTACAGTACATCAGTATATATTTGTGATATTTTATGGTGTTTTCTGGTCCCAAATATGTTTTTTTTTTTTAGGTCTGTGCACACTGCCACGGTGTAGGTGGCAGTCAGTAAATTGTATACTGTGCTGTACAGTAATACATTATATATTTGTGCTGTTTTATGAGATACTTAAAGTGACTTGGAAATTAAGCAAAGAGGCGGGGATGGAAAATATTATAATAAGAAAAGATCTGAATGAAGAAGAAAGAGAAGTTTTAAAATCATTAAAGGAAGAGGTAAAGGAAAAAAATGATAAGAGGACAGAGGAAGAATGTAATACTATTTTTTGGAGAATATTGGATATGTTAGCGCCGAAGTGGTGACATGTGGAGGTGTAGGAGGACTACTGGGCCTTGGGATAGGCTACTGCCCCTGAGATATAGGCCCTGAAGCCATTGCCCAGAGTCGGACACATATTTAAAAAAAAAAAAAAAATGAAAGTAAGGAAGTGGTATTTAAGGAAATAGAAGTGAAGGAAACTAAGGTGGATGGCTGTGAAAGATCAGAAGTTGAAGAAGTGGTACGGACAGAGAGTAGGAGAGAAGAGGGTATTAAAAACGTCAAAAATAATTTGAAGGTGATATATACTAATGTTGATGGTTTCATATCGACAAGGATTGAAATTAACGATTTCTTGAGAGAACACGAACCTGATGTCATGTGCTTTGTAGAGACCAAATTAAGAGAAGATATTGATGTTCATTTGGGAGATGGTAAATACAAACTGTGGAGAAAAGACAGAAAAGAAAAACCAGAAGAAGTGATGATAGCAGTGAAGAACAACATAAATGTATGTACCGTGGATATGGGAGAAGGCAGGGCTGAAGTGATATATATGAAATTAGAAACTGGAGAGAATGTTACGAGAGGTATGGCAATAGTGTATGTTCCCCCTAAGACGAGAGCATGGAAGGATGACGAATACCAGGAGATGTTGTCAGATATGGCTAGTTATTTACATAAAATAATTGAGAAAAGCAACAATGTAATTTTGGTCGGTGACTTTAACTGTAAAGAGGTGAACTGGGAGGAATGGTACTCGGGAGGCGGCGAGGATTCGTGGGGCACTATATTATTAAATATAATAATGAATAATGTGTTGACGTAATGGGTCAAAGAAGAGACACAGTTCCAAGGTGAGGACACACCAGCAAAGTTAGACTTACTGTTTAGCAAAGAACCCGATGTAATAAAAGCATTGAAATATTTCAGTCCTATGGGAAAAAGTGATCATGTGGTCATTGAGTTCCAGATGATAATAGGGAACGTGGAGCCAAGAGATGAGCTTCATAGACAGAGAAGATACAACTTTGGGAAAGCAATTTTACAGGATTGAGAAACTTTTTTGAAAATGCGGATTGGAGAAAATTCAGAGAAACAAGAGAGATACAGAGGAAGTGGGATATCTTTCTAGACCTCTATAATTTGGGAGTGGAAAAATTTGTACCAAGAGTAAGGGGGAAAGAAAACAGGAAAAAGGAGTGGTTTAATAGAAGGTGTATGATAGCAAAAAAAGAGAGAGATAAATTGGAGATAGAGAGGTAACAACAGAACAAAGGAAGAATATAAAAGAACTAGAAATGAATACACAAGAATACGTAGAGAAGAAGAAAGGAATTTTGAAAAAGGTATAATAGACAAATGTAAGGGTGAACTCAAACTGTTTTGTAGATTTGTTAATGGCAAACTGAAAAAAAAAGGAAGGAATCACCAAACTGAAAGTAGAAGGAGAGGTCTATAAAGATGCAGGAGTGCAAGCTGAAATAATGAATAAATGTTTCCAATCGGTTTTCACTAATGAAAAGGAGTTTGTGGAAGGGAAGGGAGTGAATAGAAATGTTCCAATGATAAAAGATATAAAAGTGGAGGTACAGGAAGTGTATAAATTACTGGAAACTCAAGATGTAAGGAAAGCCCCAGGGCATGATGGAATTTCTAATTGGATACTGAAGGAATGCAGAGAACAATTGGCAGATAATATTGACTGTTTAATTGTGTGTTCTCTGGAAGAGGGGAAAGTGCCACAAGAATGGAAGAATGCAAATGTGGTACCAATTTATAAGGGAGGAAACAGAGAAGAACCCCTGAATTATAGACCAGTGTCTCTAACCAGCATGGTTGCAAAATTGTGTGAGAGAATCTTTAAAGATTAATGGATAAAATATCTGGAAGAGATGAATATTTTGGCTAAATGTCAGTTTGAATTTAGAAGTGGAAGGTCATGTGTTTCCAGCTTGTTGAGCTTTTACTCAAGAGCGATTGACATGGTACAGGAGAGAGATGGTTGGGTGGATTGTTTGTACGTAGACTTAGAGAAGGCCTTTGACAAGGTACCTCATAAGAGACTAATGTGGAAACTAGAGTATATAGGAGGACTGAAGGGGACACTCCTGGAATGGATGAGAGACAGACAAATGAGGACAGTAATAAAGGATAGGATGTCTGGATGGAGGGAAGTAACAAGTGGAGTCCCTCAAGGCTCGGTGTTGGCGCCAGTAATGTTCCTGATTTACGTAAATGATATGGTAGATGGAGTGAATAGTTATGCAAGTCTGTTTGCTGATGATGCAAAGATCTTGAGGAAGGTAGAGGTTGAGAAGGATTGTAAAATACTGCAGGAGGATTTGAATAGGATACACGATTGGAGCCGGACGTGGGAAATGAAATTTAATGTAAAGAAATGTAAAATATTGGAAATGCTCCAACTGAGGATCGAGTGGCAAGAGTGAAAGATGAGTTTTGGGCGAGAGTAGAAGCATGTATGGACAAGTTTGAGAGGAGCGAGAGAGTGCTGTTGATTGGAGACATGAATGGCAAAGTCGGGAATGTACGAGTGGATGGAGTGGTTGGTCAGTGGGGTGTGCCAGCGGAAGTAGATGGGAATGGTAGTGCTTTGGTGGACATCTGTGCTGGTAAGGGGTTGGCAATAGCCAACACCTACTTTCGACATAAGATGATCCACCGGTATACATGGAGAGTAATGAGGAGGATGGATGGTGAACTTGTTGAACGAAAGGCAATGATAGACTACGTGTGTGTGGATGAGCGAATGAGAAGACAAGTGTTGGATGCAAGAGTGTGGAGAGGGTGGGGGAATGGAGTCTCGGACCATCACTTAGTGATGGCCAAGGTAGAGCTGCAAAGAAAGTGGTTGAGGAGGCGAAGGGGAAGACAGGAGGAAGCAGCTCCTGTGAGAAGAGTGGAGAAATTGCAAGATAGTGAGAAGAGGACAGAGTATAAGAGCATAGTGGAAGAAAGATTGGGAAGGTATGAGCTAGAGCAGATGGAAGGGGTGGAAGACGTATGTAAGATATTCACGGAAGAGATAAGCGCAACGTGTGAGGCAGTTTGTGGAGTGAGGAGGAGATGCAAGGTGTGCAAGGGACAGCATGGTGGAATGATGAGGTGAAACGAGCTGTGGAACAAAAGAAGAAGGCATATGGTGAATGGTTGGCGAGTAGAGGTAGGGGAGAAGATGAGAGAGAGAAGAGAGAGGTATTTGTGAGCAGGAGAAGGGAGGTTAAGAGACTGGTGAAGGAGAGTAAGAAGAAAGTGGATGAAGAGTTTGGGAGGAATCTGAGTGTGAAATGGAGGGAGAGTAAGAAATTGTTTTGGAAGGAGGTAAAGAAAGTAAGGCAGTGTGAAAGGGAAAATAGTAGGGAGTGAAAGATAGGAATAATAGATTGTTGGTGGAGAAAAGAGAGAAATTGAGGAGATGGAAGGAGCACTTTGAGGATTTGTTGAATGTAGAGAGTGAGAGCAGTGTGAGTATAAGTGGTTGGGGAATGGCTGGGAGAAGAAGAGATGAGAGGAGGGAGGAAGAGATCAGTAGGTCGGAAGTAGTGGAAGCGATGAAGAAGATTAAGCTGGGAAAGGCCCCAGGAATTGATGGAGTGTGTGGTGAAATGCTTAGGTATGGGGGTGAGATTGTTGTGGAGTGGATATGGAAGTTGTGTAGATTGGCTTGGGAAGAGGGAAGGGTTCCAGAGGACTGGAAATCAGGTATAATTGTTCCTCTGTACAAAGGAAAAGGGGAGAGAGAAGTATGTGGTAACCACAGGGGTATTTGCCTTCTTAGTGTGACTGGTAAAATATATGGTAGAATACTCATTGATAGGGTTAGGCATATGACAGAGGAGCTAGTTGGAGAAGAACAAGGGGGATTTAGGAAGGGAAAAGGGTGTGTAGATCAGATATTTGTTCTAAGATGTTTAGTGGAGAAGTATCTAGAGAAGGGAAGGAAAGTGTACGCTGCCTTCATGGACTTGGAGAAAGCTTATGACAGAATAGATAGGAAAGGTATGTGGAAGGTATTAAGAATATATGGAGTGGAGGGGAAATTGTTGAGTGCTGTGAAGAGTATGTACGAGGGAGCTAGGGCTACGGTGCGAGTGGATGGTGAGCTGAGTGAGTTCTTTGATCTCAATGTGGGACTGAAACAGGGGTGCGTAATGTCTCCATGGCTGTTTAATATATATATGGATGGGGTCGTAAAGGAGGTACAAGGTAGGGCAGTGAATGTGGGGGTGGCCCTAATGAATGAGGGTGAGTTTTGGAAGCTTCCGGTGTTGCTATTTGCTGATGATACAGTATTGTTGAGTGAAGATGAATGGGAGTTGCAAGGTTTGGTGAATGAATTTGGGACAGTGTGTAGGAGGAGGAAGCTGAAAGTTAATGTAAACAAAAGTAAAGTTATGGTGTTTGAGAGGAATGAAGTCACAGAGTGTGCAGTGAGGTTGGATGGTGAGGATATGGAGAATGTGAGTGCATTCAAGTACTTGGGTAGTGTGATGAGTAAGGATGGAACTTTGGGGGATGAAGTACGTGAAAGGGTACAGCAGGGAAGGAAGGTTGTTGGCACACTGAAAGCAGTGATGAGAAATAGGGAGGTGAGTATGGAAGTTAAGAAGTCACTGCATGATGGTATTGTGATCCCTACCCTAACGTATGGAAGCGAGGCGTGGACCTTGCAAGAGGGGAACAAGTCAAGAGTGAGAGCAGTGGAAATGAGTTACTTGAGAGGAGCATGTGGAGTGACATGGAGGGACAGGTTGACGAATGAAGAAGTGAAGGAACGTTGTGGGGTAGATGTGGATGTGGTTGAAAAGATTAGGAGAAATACACTGAGGTGGTTTGGACATGTGGAGAGGATGGAGAATGAAAGACTGACTAAGAGGGTGTATGTAGGTGAGGTGGAGGGAGGGAGAGGGAGGGGTAGACCGAGGATGAGGTGGAGGGATGGAGTTGAGAGGTATATGAGGGAGGGGGGGGTGAGTTGGGGGGAGGGGAGTCAAATGGTGGGTGACAGAGTGACTTGGAGGCGTTTTGTCTGCGGCCACCCTTTGCGGGATTAGGGCGTCGGGCTATAGATAGATAGATAGGTAAAAGTACCAGGAGGCCATCACTGAATTATTTGTTGGGTAATGAATTAATCACAAAAAGGAGAGAAGAGAAAGATTTGGGAGTGCTGGTCCAAGATAATTTGTCACCAGAAAAGCACATTAACAAGATAGTTGGAGAGACTTATAAACTCTTGACTAACATAAGAGTAGCATTTCATTATATGGATGAGGAGATGATGAAGAAATTGATAGTGGCCATGATCCGCCCCAGGTTAGAATATGCAGCAGTAGTGTGGTCCCCACACAAAAAGAAAGATATAAACAAGATTGAGAGAATACAAAGAACAGCAACCAAGATGGTCCCCAGTCTGACAGACCTGTCATACAGAGAGAGGCTGGAAAAGCTGGATTTGCCTTCCTTAGAGGAAAGAAGAAAGAGGGAAGACATGATTGCAGTGTTCAGGACCATGGTGGGAGTAGATAAAAATGACAAAGAAGATCTGTTTGTATGGGATAAGAGAGCAACAAGAGGACACAGAATGAAATTGAAAAAGTCAAGCTGCTTGAAGGATATCAAGAAATATAGCTTTCCTTACAGAAGTATAGACTTATGGAATAGCCTGGACAGAGAGATCGTCCAGTCTAAAAACTTTAATGAGTTTAAAGCTAAATTTGACTTATTGAGAAACAGCGACGGAAACCCATGAGCATAGTACATTCCGTGTATATCAGAATTAGGTATATTAGGTAAATACTTAAATATTTGGAATGACTTAGACAAAGAGGTGGTGCATAAGAAAAACATTCATGTGCGTAAAGGTAGACTTGATAAATGTGGATATGGAGACAGGACAACATGAGCATTGCTCAATTCCTGTATACTACAAATAGGTAAATACAAATAAGTAAATACACACACACTATGATCAGCCATTGAGACATGACATTTTCTTGTTTCTGTTCAACATTCACTAGGGTGGGATGTTGTCCAGTCCCTATTGTCCACGTTACTTGATGATTGACCTTATATATATATATATATATTCACACACACACACACACACACACAATGATCCGCCATTGAGACATGACATTTTCTTGTTTCTGTTCAAGATTCACTAGGGTGGGATGGTGTTAAAGATTCACATGTGTAAAACCTATTTGCAGGAGGAGCGCAATGCAGCAATGCAGGAATACACATTGGTCATGAGTGAACGTGACACTGTACACAAGGAGATGGACAAACTGCAAGAAGAATTGTCTCAGGCCAGTAAGAAGATCAAAAACATTGAGCAGACCACCAATGACACCAGCAAAGAGGTCAGAGTAACATTCATCAAGCTTGTGAATACTGTATTTTAATTGAATGCTGCTATTTATTCATCACCATAGATGTTTGTGATTTAGTGTGAGTTATGTAATTTTTTTTCAGTTGTAACAAACCTACTACAATATGGATAAGTCCAGACAAATGAAAGAGACATTGAGTCAGCTTGATGACAGAAGCTGTGGATTGTTTCTAGCTGACATGTCTGAGTCTGGGAAGGGGAGCACAGCAGTAGGGGAATAGGAGAGGATATTGGTAGGACTTGTGGGTGTTGTTGTTGTTCTTGTTATTGTAGTTGTTGTTATTGTTATTATTTTTATTATTATTATTATTATTGTTGTTGTTGTTGTTGTTACTCTACTCTGGTCTGCCTGGCCAAGCAGACCCTTCAACAACAGGTAAGAAACAGCCCCTGTGGGGTTATGCCATTTGTTCCCTTCATTGTTAATGTTGTGTCTTCATCTTAGTGTGCCATGTGCTGTGCAGTTTTCCATATTGTGTATTATGTTATGTGGGCCTATTCAACAAGCAGGACATGTGTCATCTGTGATCCACCCACCCTGAGTCAAGGTTGATAGCTTTAAGAGGGGTGGGTAATGTCATGATTTATAACTAGGTGTAGCACCAGTCGAATTGGGTGGTATTCCTGAGGTGGATGGCAACCTGGTGACAAGGAGAGCTGGAGCTCCCGTTTCACCAGCCCTCAGGACCTGGTCCTGACCATCTCCGTTTGCTGAACATTTTCAGTGCTTTCACTTACACAGAGAGTAGACTAGCATATTCTCATAATAGCACTTCTTTCAACTGTCTACACCACACTACATGCACATTAGATATCAAACCTTCTGTTTCCATTCCCCCTTAGCAATGGCTGCTACATTAACATCAGCAAACACGGTGGTATCTTGGATTGCCACCACCGGCAGAGTAGACCTAGTGGCATAAGGTCCTCCCGGTCGATATCAAGTGACCGTGCCAACAGCGACTATTGCAAACACGGTTCATGCTTGTCAGTGGAGAAGCACAGGTTTGGCCCTATACTTCACCAATATCCATGGTCATAATGCCAATTTGAATTCAGTTAACTTTTTTCAAACAGTATCCCCTCTAGCCCTGTTCCTCACAGAATCCCAAATCTCTCCCACTACAGAAATATCCCTATTTTGTTCTCCTGGTTACCATCTCCTCACGAACTTCCATAACAAAGTTGACACCTGTTGTTATAACAAATCTCCATTTTGCAGTTGACACTGTTTTAAACTTAACTAATTTTGATTATTCACCGTATAAATGAAATTATCTAAATGTTACCAATGATATCTGTGTAGTAGGAGGGGTGGATTGTATTACCAGTCAAACAGAGCAGTACTCCCAAGGTGGATGGAAAGCTGATGACAGGGAGAACTGGAGCTCCCGTTTCATCAGCCCTCAGGACTAGTTCCCGGCCATCTCCCTTTGCTGAACATTTCCAGTCTCTCAGTAACACAGAGAGTAGGCCAGCATGCTCTCCAATACAAGTTTCTCTAGCTATCTTCACCAAACTACATGCACAGTACACACTACACTCCTTTTTCAAACATTCAAAAAAATAAAAATCATGGCTACACAACACACAACCTTGGAGTCCCCAGGGGGAGGACCATAAATGCCCCTACCTTCCGCCCTTCTCCTGGTGACGACTGGAGCTGCCTGGAACCACTGCTGACTCACTTCCTCTTCATTACTGCAACATTTGTGGCCTTTCCATCTAATTTTCGCTCTGTTGAGCACACCTCTCCTCCTCTAAACCTCACCCTCTTTTTCTAACCGAGACTCAGCAGTCTGAGGCAACTGACAGCAAATCCTTCTCTCTATCCACCAACTTTCTCTATACAATGAGTCCTCGATATACGAAAGGGATAGGGACCAAAAAAATCTTTCGTAATTTGAAATTTTGTATATTGGAACGATTTTCCCCATTGAAATATTTTCATTCATTCAGTCATTCATTGCCAGACGCCATGTTTTTTTATTTTTTTTTTATTTTTTTATGCGAGGAAGAAGGAACCAAAGGCCATGAGCCCGCAGTAACAGTTCCCTCCAAGAGAAAAACAAAATACAATAGAGAGCCAAATTCAAGATCCGATCATTTTGAGATGCCTGGACACACTACGTTTGAAAGACTGGAGATCATAGGCAGGAGGAAATACAGACAGAGGGAGACAGTTCCAGAGCTGACCTGTTGCATAAATGAAAGACTGGGAGTAACGGTTAACTCTTGCATTAGAGAGTTGGACAGAAAAGGGATGAGAGTTTGCTGCCAGACGGGTGCTACGTGCCCGTCGTAGAGGTGGAGGAATGCAAGCAGACAGTTCAGAGGAGCAGTGACCATTAAAGTAGCGATAGAAAAGAGATAAAGATGCAACAGTGCGGCGAAGAGACAGAGGTTGAAGGGAGTCAGTAAGAGGAGGAGAGTTAATGAGATGAAAAGCCTTTGACTCCACCCTATTGAGAAGAGCTGTATGTGGGGAGCCTCCCCACACATGAGAGTTGTACTCCACACAGGGGCGGATAAAACCCCTGTATAGAGTCAACAATTGTGCAGGGGTAAAGAAAGAGCGGAGTCGGCTTAGCACACCCAATCTCTTGGAAGCAGATTTTACAAGAGATGTAATATGATCTTTCCAAGATAAGTCCCGAGTAAATGAAACCCCAAGCATGTTCAAGGATGATGCAGGATTAATCTGAATATTATTAAACATTAGTGGGTATACCTGTGGAAGATTTTGTCGGGTTGATAGGTGTAAGAACTGAGTCTTGGATGCATTAAAGACAACCATATTATTTTTACCCCAGTCAGAGATATGAGCCAAGTCAGACATTAGGTGTGCCATAGCCTCATCCCTTGTTTCTTGAAGTAACTGTTGAGATGGGCGTTGCGGGAACCGAATGGAAAGATGAAGGGTGGAGTCATCAGCATATGAGTGGATAGGGTTAGATGTACAGCTTAGAAGATCATTGATGAATAAAAGGAAGAGAGTTGGTGATAGGACAGACAGAGCCCTGAGGAACACCACTGTTGATAGATCTAGGAGAAGAACGATGGCCGTCTACGACAGCGGCTATAGAACGACCAGAAAGGAAGCTAGCGATGAAGGCACAGATAGAAGGATAGAAACCGTAGGAGGGCAGTTTGGAAATTAAAGATTTATGCCAGACTCGATCGAAAGCCTTTGAGATGTCAAGTGCAATGGCAAAGCTTTCGCCAAAGTCCCGAAAGGAGGATGACCAGGAGTCTGAAAGGTAGGTGAGAAGATCGCCAGTGGAGCATCCCTGACGGAACCCATACTGACGATCGGAAAGAAGGTTGTGATAGGAAAGATGCCTTAAAATTTTTTTATTAAGAATTGACTCGAAAACTTTTGAAATACAGGACGTTAAAGCAATTGGACGATAGTTGGAGGGTTGGGAGTGGTCACCCTTCTTTGGGACTGGCTGAATGAGAGCAAACTTCCAGCAAGAAGGAAAGGTACAAGTTGACAGACAAAGGCGAAATAGTTTGCCTAGGCAGGGTGTAAGCACAGAAGCACAGTTCTTGAGAACAACAGGAGGGACCCCATCAGGCCCATATGCCTTGTTAGTACTGAGGCCAGTAATGGCAGAAAATACATCAACTGAAGAAATTTTAATGTCAGCCATGAGGAAGTCAGAGGGAGGAAGTGATGGAGGAACAGCACCGGAATCGTCTAAGGTGGAATTGGAGGAGAAAGTCTGTGCGAAGAGATCTGCTTTATCAGTAGAAGAAATAGCTACAGAACCATCAGAGTAGAAAAGAGGAGGGAAGGATGATGAGGTAAAGTTGTTAGAAAGATTTTTGGCAAGGTGCCAGAAGGAGCGAGAAGAATTCGAGTTGGAGAGTTGAGAGCATTTAGTATGGATGAAATTATTTTTAGTAGAGCGAAGAACAGACTTAGCACGATTCCGGGCAGAAACGTAAAGATTATGTGATTCAGGGGTGGGTTGGCTTCGGTACCTTTTATAGGCCTTCTCCTTGTTGCGGACAGCATTAGAACAAGCGTGATTAAACCAAGGCTTTCTTGCGTTAGTCACAGGATATGAGAAAGGAATGTATGCTTCCATGCCCGAGAGAATAACGGGGTGGTCAAGGGCTTAGAGTTAATTGTTTTACAGGGAGGGGCACTAATCCTCCACCAACCCCACTTGACACGTAGGGATGTCATTGAAATATACTGTACATATAAATGGGGAGATGCGTCCCAGGACCCCCTCGGACCCCCACCTAAACTTTACCCCCCCCCCCATTAAGAAGTAAGCAGTACCTGTATACAGTTGTAGAGAAAGAGGTGGCCATATTCTTGCATATCTCCTTTTTCTTCGTCACAGTCCCAATGGTGGAAACAGCAAGGCCTAAAGCACACCCAATCTCCGAGACTCCTTGCCCCTCCTCATGGGGTCTTGTAATTTCCAATTTCCTTTCCAGAATTAAAGTACAGTGCTGCTGCTGCTGCTTTGCAGCGTGCTCCCCCAATGCTGGAGATGATGCAGGGTGCTTGGGAGGCATGGCGAAACAGTACGAAAAGGTGAAGGGCTGCAAAAATATCCTCATGTACAGCGAGGCTGTTGAGGAGAGGAGGGACGTGGACTCAGCTGAGAAGTGCGCGAAAATTTGTTTACCAGAGAGGGGTTAGTTCGTTTTCTCATGGCAGGCGAGTGTGGCGCTATGCACCGCACCCTTTTTGAATTTTTCATGCAGTATTCCATTAACCCCTTCATAGCTGCCGGCCTTGAGCAACACTTCACTGTTACAGTGTCAATGACGTTGAGTTAGGGCATTATAAAAAAATGCGACCAATTACGTGAAGGGAACGAAGGTCACTGGTGTGTATACAGTATATGACCCTACTCTACCATCCCATCAGTCAGGTGTTCTCTTCACTCCAGATGTATTCACCGATGTTTACATGCTTATGTTACATGCTCCCTAATTTTAAGTAAGTTTCTTTCAGCAAGAGAACATAATTTACCACCTCAAAATAGCGAAGTTAAGCAACGTTGGGTCTGGTTAGTACTTGGATGGGTGACCGCCTGGGAACACCAGATGCTGTTGGCATCCCTACGTGTCAAGTGGGGTTGGTGGAGGATTAGTGCCCCTCCCTGTAAAACAATTAACTCTAAGCCCTTGGCCACCCCGTGTGGGATACATGGCGTCTGGCAATGAATGAATGAAAAAAAAAAAATAGTCAGAAAAATATAGAAGACAAACTAGAAGAATATGAACTGAATTGGTAAAGTCTTTAGGCTGTATGCTTACACGAAAGATTATGGGTTTTACAATTTTAAGAGACGATATGGAACAAAAATGTTTGCTAATCAGAAAAAAATTACTCTTTCGTCCCGCATGTTCTCGTAGGTTAGCATTCAGTTCCACATTCTTCGTTCGGTATAACTCTTCCCAATATATTTTGGACCGACTGAGCACAGTTATTTCTGCTCCTTAGAGTTATTGTACATTTACTGCTCATTCTTTTGTTTGTTCTTATGTGTATGTGTGAAAGAGAGAGGACTGATACAAACAATAATGTATACCATTATCGCTTTCATAGCTGCTCGCCCTGAACAACGCCTTATTGTACTGGTGTTAGTGACGTTGAGTTAGGGTGAGCTATGAAAAACTGCAAGCAATTATGGGAAGGGAACGAGGGTCACTGGTTTACACGACCCTACTCTATCACCTCAAGTAGTCTGGTGCTCAGTTCACTTCGTCCCAGATGCTTTCGCCGATGTTTACATGCTGATGTAACATCTATCTATCTATAGCCCAACGCCCTAATCCCGCAAAGGGTGGCCGCAGACAAAACGCCTCCAAGTCGGTCTGTCACCCACCATTTGACTACCCTCCTTGCAACTCACCCCCCCCTCCTTCATATTCCTCTCAGCTACATCCCTCCACCTCATCCTCGGTCTACCCCTCCCTCTCCCTCCCTCCACCTCACCTACATACACCCTCTTAGTCAGTCTTTCATTCTCCATTCTCTTCACATGTCCAAACCACCTCAGTGTATTTCTCCTAATCGTCTCAACCACATCCACATCCACCCCACAACGTTCCTTCACTTCTTCATTCGTCAACCTGCCCCTCCACGTCACTCCACATGCTCCTCTCAGGTAACTCATTTCCACTGCTCTCACTCTTGACTTGTTCCCCTCTTGCAAGGTCCACACCTCACTTCCATGCGTCAGGGTAGGGATCACAATACTATCATGCAGTGACTTCTTAACTTCCATACTCACCTCCCTGTTTCTCATCACTGCTTTCAGTGTACCAACAACCTTCCTTCCCTGCTGCACCCTTTCACACACTTCATCCCCCAAAGTTCCATCGTTACTCATCACACTACCCAAGTACTTGAATGCACTCACCATCCAACCTCACTCTACACTCTGTGACTTCATTCCTGTCAAACACCAAAACTTTACTCTTGTTTACATTAACTTTCAGATTCCTCCTCCTACACACTGTCCCAAATTCATTCACCAAACCTTGCAATTCCCATTCATCTTCACTCAACAATACTGTATCATCAGCAAACAGCAACACCGGAATCTTCCAAATCTCACCCTCATTCATTAGGACCACCCCCACATCCACTGCCCTACCTTGCACCTCCTTTACAACCCCATCCATGTATATATTAAACAGCCATGGAGACATCACACAACCCTGTTTCAGTCCCACATTGAGACCAAAGAACTCACTCAGCTCACCATCCACTCGCACCGTAACCCTAGCTCCCTCGTACATACTCTTCACAGCACTCAACAATTTCCCCTCCACTCCATATATTCTTAATACCTTCCACATACCTTGCCTATCTATTCTGTCATAAGCTTTCTCCAAGTCCATGAAGGCAGCATACACTTTCCTTCCCTTCTCTAGATACTTCTCCACTAAACATCATAGAACAAATATCTGATCTACACACCCTTTTCCCTTCCTAAATCCTCCTTGTTCTTCTCCAACTAGCTCCTCTGTCATATGCCTAACCCAATCTATGAGTATTCTACCATATATTTTACCAGTCACACTAAGAAGACAAATACCCCTATGGTTACCACATACTTCTCTCTCCCCTTTTCCTTTGTATAAAGGAACAGTTATACCTGATTTCCAGTCCTCTGGAACCCTTCCCTCTTCCCAAGCCATTCTACACAACTTTCATATCCACTGCACAACAATCTCACCCCCATACCTAAGCATTTCACCACACACTCCATCAATTCCTGGGGCCTTTCCCAACTTAATCTTCTTCATCGCTTCCACTACTTCCGCCCTACTGATCTCTTCCTCCCTCCTCTCATCTCTTATTCTCCCAGCCATTCCCCAACCACTTATACTCGCACTGCTCTCACTCTCTACATTCAGGAAATCCTCAAAGTGCTCCTTCCATATCCTCAATTTCTCTCTCTTCTCCACCAACAATCTATTATTCCTATCTTTCACTCCCCTACTATTTCCCTTTTCACACTGCCTTACTTTCTTTACCTCCTTCCAAAACAATTTCTTACTCTCCCTCCATTTCATTCTCAGATTCCTCCCAAACTCTTCATCCACTTTCTTCTTACTCTCCTTCACCAGTCTCTTAACCTCCCTTCTCCTGCTCAGTGCTGCATTTTTACATTACCGATGTTACACACATATATACCATCTCTGTTCGACTTACGGCGTTGCCATGCTGCAAAGTGATCAAAGAATCCTCTTCAGTCGGATTGGCAGTACTGTAATACATAATTATCAACAATAAAATTAGTCTACCACATATCACCCTCCCATTTCTGAATTATGTAATTATATTATTCTCAAATGTTTACCACCAAACTAGGCATTGCCCTATACGTATTTCACTTGCTAACTCCATGTTCCCTCTCTCTCTCTCTCTCTCTCTCTCGACAGACCAAGGTTAAGTAACAATAACAACAACAACAAGAGACCTACATTCATATACTTTGTATAATAGACCAAAATGAAATGTGTGTCAGATCCAAATTGATTTCTCACTGGTAAAATGCAACACAAACAATGCAGCTTACAAAATAATCAGGTTGTTAGGATGTTTTAATTCACTCAGAATTGCTTCAAGCTAAATACTCAGACTCTGTTATCTGGCCTATTTGGAAATTTAGTAAATTAAAATTATCGGATAGCTTTAATTAACTTAAAATCCCTAAAGTAAAATGATCTAAAAAGGGTTATAGTAATTGGAAACATTTTAGGTAGTTATATTAATTGGAAACATTTTAGGTAACTTCAAAAATTGTTTGTTAACCAGTTAACTTTGCAAAGTTAATCACCCAGTGCTGGAGCTGCTTTCGGGTACATTGCAAAAATTTGCAGCTATTTTATCAGTTACTTATGTATACCATAGCTTGAGATATATGATGAGAATGCAGTAGAATGTCCATAATCACATGCATATGAATCCGTCCTTGCAGCGGGAATCACTTCTGCTCCAAATAGAAATGCTGAAACGAGAGATTGGTGCCTCACTTCATGATCGTGATAAAGCCATCAAAGAATGCAATGACCTTCGAGAGCGTTTTGGGGCTGAGGACACTAATAAGGAGTGGGAGCGTTCATATAAAGATTATGACAGTTACAAAAAGGAACGGTAAGTCATTAGATTATAAATTTCACAAGTTATTAAGTATCCCAACATACTGAGTGGCACTGATGAGGAACCTACCCATGGTGGTACTGTGCACCCTAGGTGGAACAGCTGTAGTGTCCACTGGGTAGTCAGACCTCATTAATTTTCCATGCACCCCACCATGGAAAGGTCCCTACTCTGACATGGATGAGTTGCTGTCTACCACATAGGATTGCTGGATCCCTGCATAGTCTATGTGCTGTACTGTGTCTGTAGGATGGCCACACAGAAGCAGTTTCTTACCTGTGGTTGATGGGTCTGCTTCCCCAGACACAACATGATTAAGCAACAGTGACAGGAGTAGCATACAGGGTTTATGACAGGGTCCCATTGCCATAGTTTCGAGCAGATCCTTGATTGATAAACATATAAGAACCATTCACAGAATTGGATGTGCGTGTCATGGCAGATAGTCTTCATGGTCGTCATCATCCTTATCATCCATTAACTGTTTCCCATCCAAGGATCAGGTGTGGGTGAATCCAGGGAGCAATAAAAACCTGATAGAAGGAGAAACTAACCAAAGTCTGCCCAGTTGAATGCACCACACTTACAATCACTCACCATTCTAGTCCTCAGAATCTTTATTTTACCTTACAAGCATACACATCCACACTTACCTGCTTTATACCAGCTGTCCCAAAGTTGTATCTTCCCTGTCTATGAAGCTTGTCTCTTGGCCCAACGTTCCCTATTAACATCTGGAACTCAGTGACCACATGATCACTTTTTCCTAAAGGACAGAGATATTTCAGTGATTCTATTACTTCAGGTTCTTTGGTAAACAGTAAATCTAACCTTGCTGGTGTGTCCTCACCTCGAAACCTTGTCTCTTCTTTGACCCATTGCGTCATCACATTATTCATTATTACATTTTAATAACGTAGTACCCCACGAATCCTCGCCACCTCCCAAGTACCATTCCTCCCAGTTCACCTCTTTACAGTTAAAGTCACCCACCAAAATTATATTATTGCTTTTCTCAATTATTTTTTGCAAATAGCTAGCCATATCTGACAACATCTCATGGTATTCGTCATCCTTCCATGCTCTCGTCTTTGGGGGAACATACTGTACACTACCGCCATATCTCTCTTAACATTCTCTCCAGTTTCTAATTTCATATATATCACTTCAGCCCTGCCTTCTCCCATTTCCACAGTATCTACATTTATGTTGTTCTTCGCTGCTATCATCACTCCTCCTCCCTTTTTTTCTTTTCTATCTTTTCTCCACAGTTTGTATGTACCATCTCCCAAATGAACATCAATATCTTCTCTTAATTTGGTCTCTACAAAGCACATGGCATCAGGTTCATGTTCTCTCAAGAAATCGTTAATTTCGATCCTTGTCGATATGAAACCATCAACATTAATATATATCACCTTCAAATTATTTTTGACGTTTTTAATACCCTCTTCTCTCCTACTCTTTGTCCGTACCACTTCCTCAACTTCTGATCTTTCACAGCCATCCACCTTAGTTTCCTTCACTTCTATTTCCTTAAATACCACTACTTCCTTACTTTCATATTCATTACTCTCCAAAAAAAAGTATTACATTCTTCCTGTGTCCTCTTACCATTTTTTTCCTTTACTTCTTCCTTTAATGATTTAAAACTTCTCTTTCTTCTTCATTCAGATCTTTTCTTATTATAATATTTTCCATCCCCGCCTCTTTGCTTAATTTCCAGGTCACTTTAAGAATATCTCATTTATTACACTTTCTTATGTAAACTTGACTCTCATTGGTCTTGTTTCCCCTTTCTTATAAGGCCCTATCCTCCTTACTTCCTTAATTTCTTTTACCCACTTGTCTCCTTTGGGGTCAATCTTGCCTAATATTCCTCTCACCAGGTTCGTGTCTCTCTCGAGTCTTACGAACCTAACCTTTTCTTCCTCTTCCCTGTTTCTAAATACTACCACACATCTGTTACTTTCTAAAGTTTCTCTCACTATTTTTTCTTTTTTCTTCAGTATTTTCACTACATTTTCTTCCATTTTTTTCTTGTTCATTTCCCTTTCTTCCTGGATGATCTCTCTTAAGCTGACCACTTCTTTCTGTTCTTCTTCTACGTGTGCCCACTTTGCCTTATGCTCTTCTAATACACTACTCACTTTCTCCATTGTATTAGTACTCTCTTCTAGTTTCCTCCTCAATTCGACATTTTCACGCTTCAAATTTCTAATCTCTTCATTCGCTATCTCATTGGACTGGATCAGACTCTGTGTGTGTGTGTGTGTGTGTGTGTTTGTGTTTGTTTGTGGAGTTGCTCCACTTAATAATACAAACTGAGCACTCCAGAACAATGTTTACACTTGAGTACAGTACTATATACACTTTACACAACACATTTTTCACTATTTGCATCATCAGATTCAGCATATATTATTTCTGGTGAATCTGGTCACTTGTGTCAGGGAGGAAGGTGTGCTGGTTCCAGAAGCCAAAGTCGGGAGGCCAACAGAGGACATTGAAGCAACAGACACACACTAGGTCTTTGACACCGTATGTTTCTTTTTTCCTGGAGGTGAGGGGACAGGCCTAAAGAAGTCTGAAATTTTCTGTTGGACTTGCCTGGCATGGTTTCTCCTCATAAGGTCCAACCTAATCTGTCTGAGGAGTTCATAATTCTCCCCCAGATAGACACCAATGTCCTCTGCGATGACCAAGAGTGTGTCTGCAACATCGATTGCAGCAGAGAGGGATGGCCCACATGGCCACTCCTCTTCCTCCTCCGCAGGTGGTTCAGGGGTGGTCAGTTCGTGCACTATTTCTTCCTCTGTCTGGTGGTGGTATCCAGGCAGACCACCATCCTCATCCAGCCACTCTTCCACCTCTTCTGCAGGGATGGAGTCTTGGCCAGCTGCAGCCAACATTTCAGCTGCCTTTGGTGGCTCAAACCCCTCAAAATCTGGCTTCTGGGCTGGAGTCTTGGGGTTTTTTAGGAGGTTACACCATGCATTGTGGAGAGTAGTCACTGGCACTTTCCTCCAAGCCTCTGCCCAGTTCAGAATTGTGTCCTTGATATTATACTTCTTAAAATTGTCTAGTGTCTTCTTGCCCCTAGTGTCCACATACCCCTTCTCCTCTATCCCATCCTCTGTCATGACTAAGTACCGGTAGTTGTTTTACGGGGAAGGGCAGTAACCCTCCACCAACCCACTTGTTGACACGTAGGGAACACATATGAGTTGGTTATATGATTACCATCCAGCATTATAAATGGTTTCCAGGCATACAGGAAATCATTAGGCTTGTCACTCAGTATAAAGCCATCTGAGAAGGGAAGAAGAGTAATAAAAAGTGACAGAAAAGATGAGAGCAACATGAAGAGAGGAGGACACGCAGAGAAAGAATGATAAAGATGAAAGAAGAAATAGGCAGCATTACATCAAATGAGGTGACCATCATCCACTTGCTTGATGTAGTACTACCTACTTCTTCCTTCACCTTGTTCATTCTTTTTCTGTGTCTTCCCTCCTGCCTTGCTATTTCACTCATTTTTACTGTCACTTTTTATTATTCATCTTTTCAGGTGGCTTTACATTGAGTGACAAGCCTGATGGTTTCCTTTAAGCCAGGAAACCATGTATAACATTCGGTGGTAAACATATAACCAACCCATACATGTTCCCTATATGTCAGCAAGTGGGTTGGTGGAGGGTTAGTGCTCCTCCCTGTAAAACAACTAACTCAAAGTTAAATTTTCACTCCCTATGGGATTATTACATCTTGCTGTAGATAGATAGATAGAGATTATTATTATTATTATTATTATTATTATTATTATTATTATCATTTTTATTATTATTATTATTATCATTTTTATTATTATTATTATTATTATTATTATTATTATTATCATCTATCTATCTATCTATCTATTGCCAGACACCTCAATCCCGTTTGGGGTGGCCACAAACAAATCGCCTCCTTGTCGCCCTGTCCCCTGCCATTTCACTGCCCTGCTCCCAACTCACACCCCCCCTCTCTCATATACCTCTCCACCTCATCCCTCCATCTCATCCTCGGCCCCCCCCCCTCCCTCTTCTCCCCTCCACCTCACTCACATACACTCTCTTCGTCAGTCTTTCACCCTCCATCCTCTCCACATGGCCAAACCTCCTCAGTGTATTCCTCCTAACGCTTCCTATCACATCCACATCCACACGGTCCTTTATATCCTCATTTGTCAGCCTGTCTCCCCATGTGACTCCACAGGCACCTTTTAAATAACTCATTTCCACTGCTCTCACTCTTGACTTGTGTCCTTCCAGCAACGTCCAAGCTTCACTTCCATACGTTAGAGTTGGTATCACAATACTGTCATGTAGTAACTTTTTCACTTCCATGCTCACTTCCCAACTTCTTATCACTGCTTTCAAGGAACAAGCAACCTTTCTTCCCTGCTGCACCCTTTCTAGCACTTCACCCTCCAAACCACCATCCTTACTCATCACACTACCCAGGTACTTAAACGTACTCACATTTTCCAATTCCTCACCATCCAACCTTGCTGTACTTTCACTGACTTCACCTCTCTCAAAGACCATCACTTTACTCTTCCCTACATTCACCTTTAGATTCTGTATCATACACACTCTTCCAAACTCATCCACCAAGCCTTGCAGCTCTCCTTCGTCTTCACTCAACAACACAGTATCATCTGCAAACAACAGTACAGGGAGTTTCCAAACACTACCCTCTCTCACCAGGGCCACTCCAACATCCACTACCCTACCTTGTACCTCTTTTATTACTCCATCCATGTACAGATTGAACAGCCATGGAGACATGACACATCCCTGTTTCAACCCAACCTTCAAAGAGAAAAATTCACTCAGTTCACCATCCACATGCACTGCAGCCTTCGCACCATCATACATACTTTTCACAGCATTCAACAACTTCCCATCTACTCCATATATTCTTAATACTTTCCACAGTCCTTGTCTATCCACCCTGTCATATGCTTTCTCCAAATCCATGAAAGCCGCATACAACTTCGTCCCTTTCTCTTGAAACTTTTCCACTAAAGATCTAAGAATGAATATCTGATCTACACAACCTCTTCCCTTCCTAAAGCCTCCCTGTTCTTCTCCAACTAATTCCTCTGTTCTTTCTTATTATTATCATCATTTTCTTTTTATTTATATATTTTTCCACACAATAAGAGTTAGAAATCTTAATGTTGCTGTTTATGAGTCAAACGAACTTCAGGAAATTGTATTTATCACTTGTGTTTTACTTCTAATAGTACACATGATTTTTTTTTTTTTTTTTTTTTTTTTTTTTTTTTTTGTGTGTGTTTGTGTGTGTGTGGCTTCATGTACCAAACTAATGGATTAAAAGAATGTGATCACCTTGACAGAGATGTGACACTGCAAGAGGGACCAGTGCTGGGATCAAGTTGTCATGACATGTACACCAAAGCCCAAAAGGAGCGTCTTGACAACCTTGACCAGGCTAACCAGGAAATAGACCGCCTCCGTAAGACCATTGAGAAGCTTCAGAATGAACTTCAAGGTATCTCTTTCACTCTCATTCTGCCATTCTGTCATCATTTAAGTAGCTCATTTTTTGCCTTTACAGTATGTCGAGAGTTACTTGGTAGCACACCCTTTTACGGGATTCACTACACTTGCCTTCACCTTTCAAGTTTACAGACAAAACTTAAATGCGTTTTACCATTGCATCATAAGGTAAGATGTTAACTCTTATGTCAGCTCAGAATTTGTATTGTTAATTACCATAATATATAAATATAAATTTTATTGACAATATATATATCCAAAAAAGAATAAATAAATAAATAAATGTAATAGAGAAATTGCTCAGACTCTAACATACAAACAATTGTTCAGCAGGCTGGGACACGAGTCATTTCCCTTATTTTTCTGGTCTTTGTACAGTCCTGTCCTGTACTGTAATGATCTGTCACTGTGATTATTGAAGTCAGTATATGTGTGTTACTGTTGTCATTGTTTTTACATTAGGCCACAATTTTTTTTTTTCTTTAATACAAAAAGTAGTCAGTTTTCATCACGACAATTTATTTTCTGTCATTTACTCAGTTGCTTGATTGCAGTATATTCTGCACCAGCATTACACTACCATGAGTCATCGCACTTTGCTCAGAGGTGTTTTTGGTAAATCGAAATGCGATGGAACAAAAGACTAGCCACCCTGTGTGGTCCAGTTGCCAGTAACAGTGTTCATAGTACTGTACTGTGTTTTGTTTTACATATCTTTCTCCCTTTTGTGTGTGTGTGTGTGTGTGTGTGTGTGTGTGTGTGTGTGTGTGTGTGTATTTACCTATTTGTAGTATACAGGAATTGAGCTAAGCTCGTGTTGTCCTGTCTCCATATCTACGTTTATCTACTCTACTTTTAAACACATGAATGTTCTTTGCCTGCACCACCTCCTCGTCTAAGTCATTCCAAATACTTATGCTTCTATTCGGGAAACTGAACCTTTTAAGATTATTAAGACATCTACTTTTCCACAACGTGTGTGTGTGTGTGTGTGTAAAATTCCCATAGAACTCATTTTCTTTGGTGCCAGCCTGTTAGAAAACCCAGTCAGGTAAGGAGGTACTCGTACCTAGATCGAGTATTTTAAACCTTAGGTGAGCGATTTCTCTATGAAATTTCGATGTTTCTCACCAAAAGCGGATGTTTGAGGGGGGGGGGGGAAATGTCGGGACTGGGGCGTACCACTGCCCAGAAAACGTCGGGATGGGGCGAGTTAAAGGCTCCAACATGCTTGCATGTGTTGGCCTTGGTCACCTAATGGCAGCTCTCCATTCTGCATGATGCATTGCAGCCTCCCTGTTCAGTCCCTTAACCCTGAGGTCACACTTAAAGACTTCGTCCCATGTCTTTCTCGGTCTACCTCTCGTAACCCCACCCCCAATATTAACACTTCTCACCTTCCTCACCCAGTTATCATCCCCCATCCTCTCCACATGTCCAAACCATCTCAATCTACCTCTCCTCATCACAGCACCAATACACTCCAGTCCTATCCTACCTCTCAACTCTTCCATCGTAAACCCAGCCCCTCCAGGCCTTGGATGCAGGGACGCACTGCACATCCACCTAATCATTGTCATTTCTGTACGTCTGAGCCAGCGAATATTTTCCTCCTTCACTGCCCAGGTCTCACTACCATACAGCATTACACTCCTAACACATGCTGCATACAAAGACCCCGTAGCACGTAGGGAGAGTCCTCTCAATGTCAGGAGAGGCAAGAGCTCCCTGAACTTGTTCCAACCACTTCTCACCCTAGCCACAGAGCTAGCTCCAGCCCCACCTCCAGCACACAACATGTCTCCCAAATAACAAAACTCTTCCACACACTCAAGAGATTCACCAGCAAGTTCAATCCTTTCACGGCTGACAATCTCCACCTGCTCACCCCGACACACCGTACACATAAAATCAGCATTATCTTGCAGTCTACCTCTGATACCACTACATCTCTTATGCACCCATTTATCACACACACCACACAGGATGGAATTACTTCCCACGCCCTTGTGGGAAACTGCACATGGCCACTCTCCCTCGTCTTTGACAGTACCGCCACCAACCCTAGATATCATCACTTTTGTTTTATCTGCGTTTACCCTTAAACCCTTGTGCCCCATACCATCTCTCCACTTCCTGAACCTTTACTCCGCCTCCCTTTCGTTCTCTGCAGTCAGCACCAAATCATCAGCATACAACATCTCCCATGGGAGTCCGTTTCTAAAGTCACGTGAAAGGGCTTCAGGTACCATGATAAACAACATGGGACTCAAGACTGACCCCTGATGCACACCAACATTCACGGAAAACTCATCACTCAAATCTCCATTCACTCTTACCTGGGTGTGAGCACCCACATACATAGCCATAACCACCCTAACCAGCCACTCCTCCAAGCCAAGCTTTCTCATTGCCCACTTCACCATCTCTCTAGGGACTTTGTCAAAGGCCTTTTCCAAATCAACAAAAACAAAATAAAGATCCCTTCTCCTACCAATATATTTTTCCTGAAGCTGACGAACAATGAATATAGCATCAGTGGTCCCCCTACATTGCATAAACCCAAACTGCATCTCATCAATATTCACTCTTTCTCTAATCATACCTTCTAAAACTCTCTCCATTACCTTCATTATCTGATCCTAAAGCTTTATACCGCTATAATTTTCCCTTTCCAGGGCATCACCCTTCCCTTTATACACATTTACAATTACACTGTTCAGCCAATCATCTGGGACAACACACTCATAAATAATCCTATTTATCAGGTCAGTGACTAAACTCACCCCTATATCGCCTGAGGCCTTCAACATTTCGGCAGTCAACCCAGACACACCTGTTGCCTTTCCCACCCTCATCCTGCCTATTTCCTCACTCACAGTAGCAGTATCAATCAAAGGCCATGGGCCTTTATATATATATATATATATATATATATATATATATATATATATATATATTTATTTATTTATATATATATATATATATATATATATATATATATATATATATATATATATATATATATATATATATATATATATATATATTTATATATTTATACATGTCATACCAATCAGTTTGAATATTTTCTACCTTAATAATCCCATGGGAAAGTGGGAAGTGTGGAGACTGTTTGGAGAGTCTGTGGATTATTATTATTATTATTATTATTATTATTATTATTATTATTATTATTACACCTATTATTTTTTTTATAGTATGGTGATATGGACCACTAATCCAGAGTGATACCATTTTGTTGACTCCTTTGGTTAGTGGAGTTTATTTTCTCTCACTCATAATGTGTCATGCCAGGAGCTTTCAAGATTAACTTACACACCCTCAAAAACCTCTTACTGCAGATGAAAGCCTTTTTCTTTTTTCCTAGAGAATAGCATGTTCTTACTACAGTATATTTTATACTTCATTGAACCTGACAAGCATTTTGTACTATACTTAGTTTTTTATGGACATGCAATTAAAATCATAATACAGCATGAGGAATTTTGTACATGAAGCACATCTTTACAGAAGTAATAACACCTATTATATTGCAATAAAGAGGTGTAGTCTGTTAAACCCCATATTGGCACAAAGACATATTGCAAAAGAGTAACACCATATTATAGTACGTTAAGTTGTAGTAAAAGTGTGTGTAATACAGCAGTTGCCCACAATAATACAGTGTGTCATTTAGTAGTTTATGCTGTATGATGATTCTGCTTTACCTGATCTTTAGGTGGGAAATAAGGTTAGGACCATGATGATGATTAATGTACCATTATAGTTGTGTACTGTAGCAGCATAGTTATAAGATTTATTGTATGTACCAATAATAATATATATATATTTTTTAATACACTTGTATGTACCTGTGTAGTCAGTTTGCACTGAGCATAGTACATGCATAGTTAACTGTTAAATTGAAATGGCAGTTTTAACAATTTTTTGTTTTAAATAACATAAGTATTTCTAACAGACTCCAGGTATCTTGATTAATGTTTTTATTCACAGCTTTTGCAGTTCTGCAATATACTTATGATTATTACAATGGTGGCAGTGTTGTCCAAAATAATCTTCAGTTGTACCATTACAGGGGTACTCATATACTGTATTATTTTTTCTTTTCAAGACATACGTAGGATCATACCCCACACCAAGCAGTCAGCTCCTAGAGACTCTTTTTGATTTCATTATAAGTTCTGCATTATTTTTCTCTACTTCCCATGATGATAACAGTTCTTTCTTATCTTTATCATCTACATCTCATGTCTTGATTGCCCTAGTATTGTTTTCCTCCTCCTCTCTGTTCCCTACCCCTTGGCTACCACCATGCTGGAGAAGAGTAAAAGGTAACTAACACTTGCACACTAACCTCCTGTGATTGCTTCTTTCAGTTATTTTCCTCATCTATGCACTTATGAATGGTATTATTTTGTGTACATATTGATAGAGTGTTATTTAACTTTAATTGTCACAACTTTATTGAAACATGTTGTGATACAGCATGTTGACTGTCGTGTCAGTATAGTAAGTTCATTCTTGTCTTCCCTCCTGTTGTTTGTATTGTTTATTATTTTTCCATTGAAAATACAATTATACCTTCTTTTTCAAGTTAAATGTACAGCACCAAAGAATCCAGAACCATACATATATCTAATATACTATAGCACTAACCGTGTGTGTGTGTGTGTGTGTGTGTGTATTTTGGGCAGCCGAAACTACACATTCAAATCGCACCAAAATTGGCAAAAAAAATCACAAAAAAATCACTGATGTGAAAAAACTTGGTCCCTTCACGATTGAAAAACTTTACTGTATTTAATGAGCGATCACATTTTGACCAAAAAACGCTGCTCCCGAAGCCCAGCATAGGATCTCCGTAGAAATTTTTGCCCAGAGGTAGAACTAAAATAAACTGTAGCAGTAGCCGTGTGTCTGTGTGTGTACTTTGGACTTACATTCGGACAACTTGGGTTCCATTCCCGAAGCTGCAAATAACACGATCAGTTGGTTAGCTGCAAAAAAACCAAGTGACAACGTTACACTAGAACAGCACATAAACACGAGAGCCCTCTGCAGGAGCAAGTGTGAGGGGCCCGAATGGCCCACGAGCACTTGTGTACAGGTAAGCCCTTAATTCACACAAACTTTTTTCACGCGATTTCGGTTATCCACGAATTTTTCGTACAATAATTAAAACAAAATTATAGTATTCAGATAAATAATTTTAATATACAAGAGAAATAAATAGAATATAAAAATAAAAATGCCTACCTGCTGCCCGTGTGCACACGTGTGTGTGTGTGTGTGTGTGTGTGTGTGTGTGTGGGAGGTCGGTCTACCAAAGACTACCATGCACCACACGGTCAGTTTGAATCCGACAGTCGAACCATGCGTGACTCGCGAATCGTTATTTGTGGCTTACTTTTCTGCCGTCCAGTGATTGCTTGCCTTTTCTGCCAACATGGGGCCTAAGCGTAGTGCTAGTGATGCATGTGGTAACACACCAAAACGGATTAGTAAAGTGATGTTGCTGACAGAGAAAGTTAAAGTGTTGGACAAACTTAAGGGAGGAATGTCGGCGACAATTCTCCGTCAGGACGATTCCCCGTCATTTATTTACATACCAGTTTATTTAGCAAGTACAGTACACTAGTTTTTTACTTATATGAGTTATAAAATCCCCCTGAATATTAGTTATTAAAGTATTAATTAATCAATAATAAGTATATTTATAGAATGACAGGAAATCATCCATGTTTTGATGGTGAATTGACTTCGTGGTGAATTGTCTTGGAACCATGTGTTTGGGGTGAGTCAACTGTTCTTACAATAAAGAAGGCAGAACGTAGCATACGGGAGGCAGTGAGGGCTAGTGCACCAGAATGTGCTGAAGTGTCTCCACCTACTCATGTGAACTGGCTTGGAACTGTGTGTTTGGGGTGAATGAGTCAACTGTTTGGACAATAAAGAAGGCAGAATGTAGCATATGGGAGGCAGTGAGGACTTGTGCACCAGACTGCTGAAGTGTCTTTATCTACACCTGTGCTTGTCAGGTTTCAGTGTTAAATTTCATACATTTTTGTTGTTTTTCATACTTTATGCTAGTTTATAAGGTGTATGTAGTGCATAAAAAGTATTATTCAGATGTAATATACTTAGTAGACATGCGTAATTATGTGCACACGAGGGCAGAACATATACGTGAATTTACCACATACGCGAAGGGTCTGGGAACGTAATCCTCGCGTGAATTAAGGGCTTACCTGTATATATATATATATGTACAGTATATATATATATATATATATATATATAGATATATATATATATATATATATATATATATATATGTACAGTATATATATATATATATACACACAGTGAAAGTCCCATTATTCGGCATCTATGGGACCAGGATGATGCCGAGAAATTGGATTTGCCGAATAATCAAAAACCTACCCACTCAGTACCTTATATACAGTATATTGGTGAACACTGTCACCACCACTTGGTATTACAACTGTGTTTGGAGAGAGTACTGTTCAGTATACTGTACAATACTGCAATCATTACAGTACTGTACCTGAATATGAGGCACTGAGTGGAATAACCTCCCGTGCGCCAAATATAGAAAAGGAGAAAAACGCTGTTAAAGTTTGTTTACTTTCAAAATGCCATATCTTTTGAACTGATAAAGATATTCTGGTGAATTTTTTTTTCAAATGTAGCTGAAAACATCTGCATGCATGTTGGAGTATGTAAATCAATGGCATTTTGAAAAAACAATACCTTAACAGCATCTTTCTTCTTTTGCCTGACAACAATGAACTGCATTTCCCCAAAAATGTGTGTTACTGCAAGCCAACCTTATGATGTATGCATGTACTTTCACAATATTCATTAACACAGCACAAAACCAGCAATAAAAAATAAAATATAGCTGAGAAAATCTGTCCATGGTGGCCTGTGGCGCTCGAGTGGTTATTACTAGCATTCTGGGACTTCCCGCATGTGGAGCTAACAATAGATGCGTGTCTGAACGTGAATACATAAGAAATATTGACCTTAACACAAGTGAAATAACTGAGCCTGATGTTGGTTTCCAAGGTTCAGGACCTGGGGAAGACAATGATAAACCACAACGATTTTCTGACTGGATTATTCAGGCAAAAATGGACCTAATGTCCACCTAGCAGAGTATAAACACCTTTGTGTGCAGTGTGGTCAGTCAGTACCCACTGTAAAATGGGATTTTCACCCTTGTTGGGAGCATTTTTTCACATGATTCGTTATTGTACTAGTAGAAGAGGGTTTGGGGAATACGTTGATGTACTTAACTCCAAAATGGCCGCTGTGGCGGACAAGAGGTTATTCCACTTAGTGCCTCATATGAAATATATATATAAATTAGGGAACATATACAAGTGTAATGACACAGTAGACCTACAAATCAGATAACACTTCCTGGATGGGCGAAATGATACGAAATATTACCTACCAGCTCAGTATATCACTTGTATTGGTGAACTCATCACTACTTATATTATTACAAATATGTTTGGAGTGAGTGCTGTATACAGCTTGAAAGGGTACAGCAGGAAAGAAAGGTTGCTGGTTCTTTGAAAGCAGTGATAAGAAACAGGGAAGTGAGCATGGAAGTGAGAAAGTTACTAAATGACAGTATTGTGATACCAACTCTAACGTACAGAAGCGAAGCTTGGACGTTGTTGGAAGGACACAAGTCAAGAGTGAGAGCAGTGGAAATGAGTTATTTAAGAGGAGCCTGTGGAGTCACATGGAGAGGCAGGCTGACGAATGAGGATATAAAGGAGCGTTGTGGTGTTGATGTGGATGTGATAGGAAGCGTTATGAGGAACACACTGAGGTGGTTTGGCCATGTGGAGAGGATGGAGGGTGAAAGACTGACGAAGAGAGTGTATGTGAGTGAGGTGGAGGGTGGAAGAGGGAGGGGGAGGCCGAGGATGAGATGGAGGGATGGGGTGGAGAGGTGTATGAGAGAGGTGGGTGTGAGTTGGGAGCAGGACAGTGAAATGGCAGGGGACAGGGCGACTTGGAGGCGATTTGTTTGTGGCCACCCCAAATGGGATTGAGTCGTCTGGCAATAGATATAGATATATATATATATATATATATATATATATATATATACATACATATATACAGGTAGGTCCCGTTATACGACCACTCGATATGTGAGAAACCGATGATACGACCTGGGTAAATTAGGGATTATTTTCGATATACGATCTCGAAAATCCAATGATACGACATTCAGTCTGGGGCGAGGTGTGAGGATCCTAACTCAGTCATCCCAGCAAACACAGTCACCTCCGTTTTTTCTCAACCTCGGAGAGAAATAGCCTGACTGCTCGGCTCCAGCGTTGCCGGATGTGCGATAATTATTGCAAAATGTGATATTTTGACACACTTTGCAATATGCGATAACATGCATGCGATAATGCGATAACTTTCATAAATTTGTAATCTGAAAACTAAATCGGGGATTGCAAAATTAACAAGTCAACTGTAAGACTAGTACAACAGTAGGATTTAGTAACTCTTACGATAACCAGTATTATAATCTGGTAGGTACTTAACAGTTAAATAAATACAATAATGTTTTTTATTCACTCCACATATAGATATATTAATTCCACTCTAATTACCGATTTATGTGAAGAATTGACTTTGTTTATTAGTGCGATAATTTTGATCATAAAGCAGTCATTTTAACGTGCCGGGTACGATAATATGGGTTTGGGAATATAGTAGTGCTGCTCAGCTGGCGACTGCCAGTCCAGCTTCCCACATCCAACACAACATTACCACTTATAGATGAGTGTTATTTATGTTTTATATGTAATTAATGTGCAGTCATGTTATTTGCACACTGTTTGCTCTTTCAGGTTGCTTTCTCTACAGTTCAGTAATATAGATATGTTTGTTGCATTTAGTATTGTGTATTTTAGCTTGAAAAACTTACCTTTGTTTTGGTCCTTGAACCCAACCAATATTTTACCATTAGTTACGTGTTTCGTTATATGAGAATTCATTATACGAATATACCAAGTGGAACCTAACTGCTTGTATCTTTGGGACCTCCCTGTATAATTATGTATGTGTGTGTGTATATATATATATATATATATATGTATATATATATATTCATATCTATCTATCCATCTATCTATCTATATTGACTATCAGATAAGTTTATGTGAAGCTACTGATTGTGGTGAAAGTTTTTGGCATTTCAGATAGAGCCAGGATTCCTGGAGCTTGAATGGTGAGTGAATGGAAGCGTGGCCTATTGTATTGGGCAGAATTAGGCTGTCTGGACGCTGCTACTCCTCACCCTGCCCTAGGGTGGGAGAGGAGGTCCAGATGATGATGATGATGATATATATATATATATATATATATATATATATATATATATATACAGTGGAACCTCGGTCCTCGAACGTCTCACATGTCGAACAAATCGGACCCCGACCAAAAAATTCAAGAAATTTTTGCTCCAGAGGTCAACCAAAACATCGGACCTCGACCAACCTGAACGTAGCCGAACGAAAGGAAGCTGGCCGACCGACAGTCATGCGTCCACCTTTGTTGTTCGTCATCGTGGTCGTCCTGCTGTGCTTCACATTTTTCTTGATTCAGTGCAGTATTAGCCCCTAATGATGGCTCCAAAGAAAGCAAGTTCATCCAGTACCGCTACTGGCAGTGAAAAGAGGAAAGTAGTGCGGAAAATAATTGAAGAAGTGGAAAAATTATTGCTTCATCAATGAGAAACAGTTAGCAGGAGACAGTGTTAGTGAGTATATAATTTGTGAAAAAGCAAGAGAAATATACAGTCACCTCGTAAAGGAAAGCACTGGTACCAGTGCTGAAACTTAAATAGGTAAGCATCTGGGGTCTTGGAACGGATTAAAATGATTTACATTATTTCTTATGGGGAAAATTAGTTCGGTCCTCGACCAATTCGGTCCTGGAACAGCCTTTCAGAACGGATTGTGTTCGAGGACCGAGGTTCTACTGTATATATATACATGCTATATATATATATATATATATATATATATGAGATAGTAAGCATAGCAAAAAAAAGGCCAGACTGGAAGTGGAGAGATGAGATAGAGAAGTTTGCAGGGAAAACATGGCATAGATTGGCTCAGTCAAGGAATTCATGGAGAAGGCTGGGGGAGGCCTTTGTTCAGCAGTGGACTTGCTGTGGCTGATGGTGATGGTGATGATGATGATATACTCTATATATATACAGGCAGACCCCAATTTAATAATGCAATTGGTTAAGTAAAAGCCCATCGCTAGGCAGGGTATCGTATCTCGGGGTAGATTTAACATGTTAAGTATAGAGTTGTGTTTTTGAGCCTTGGGTTTCCCCCCAGCCAAATCCTAGACTCACCCAAATGAGTGCAAGAAAAAGTTAAGAGCCAGTATAAATGGCCTAACAGCTGTTGTAGAAGCTAACTTAAGCCAAACACCTGTAAATAACTCACTAAAACCAGGAAATAAAATCCGAAAATCATAAAAGATATGTCAGAAAATATCAAACACATCTCATCACTTACTTCTTGTAAGTCCATGTCTGGTCCTGGTCATCATCCTTGCTATACCCCCAGAGGCTAGGGGACATGTGGTGCTCCCTGATACTCACTCATCCTCCTCAAAGCCCTCAAACCCCAGCTCCAGGGGAGGGTCAGAGGGAGAGCCTTGTGGGGTGGGGTGATGGTAGCGGGAGACCGATGCGCTAGCTCTGGGGTGCGATGCCCATCACAAAACTGGGGATAGGCCTACATTAGTCAGGGTAGGGTGGTATTTCTTTCCCCATCACTAATCTGGGGTATCCCATATAGGGGTATCATAAATCGGGGTTTGCCTGTAGTTTGTTATTGTGCTTGAAACTCTCATGTGACATCAGAAATGGACTCCCATGGGAGATGTTGTGTGCTGATGATTTGGTGTTGACTGCAGAGAATGAAGGGAGGTGGAGGAAAGAGGAAATGAAGAGACAGAATGATACATAAGGGTGTGAGAGTAAATGTGGATAAAATAAGTACAATAATGTTATTGAGGGCTGGTGGTGGTACTGTCAAAGCAGAGGGTGTAGGAAGTAACTCCATTTTGTTCAGTGTTTGTGATAAGTGGGTGTACAGATGTAATGGTAATAGAGGTAGACTGCAAGATAATGCTGATTTCATAAGTACATTCTGTCAGGGAGAGCATGTAGAGATTGCCGTGCATGAAAAGATTGACCTTGGTGGAGTGTCTCTTGAGTACATAGAGGGGTTTTGTTATTTAGGGCACATGTCATATGCTGGAGGTGGGGATGGAGCTGGCTGTGTAGCTAGGGTAAGGAGTGGCTGGGAGGAAGTTCAGGGAGCTGTTGCCTTTCTTAACATTGATAGGGCTCTCCCTCCGTGCTAAGAAATCTTTGTATGTGGCATGTGATAGGAATGTAATGCTGTATGGTAGTGATCTGTGGGCCATAAAGGAAGAGGGTATTTATAGGCTCAGATGTACAGAAATGACAGTGATTAGTTGGATGTGTAATGCACCCTTGAATGTGAGGCCTAGGGGGGCTAGGACTGTGTTTGAAGATTTGAGAGGAAAGATAAAACTGGAATGTATTTGGTGTTGTGATGAGGAAGGGTAGATTGAGATGGTTTGGGCATGTTGAAAGGATGGAGGATGACAATTGGGTGCAGGAGATAAGTGTGAACGTCGAGGGTAGGCTTGTGAATTTCAAATTAAAAAAAGAGACATGAGATGAGGTCAGAGTGTGACTTCAAATATAGGGGACTGAACAGGGAGGCTGCCAGAGATTGGACAGCATGGAGAACCAACATTAGATGACCAAGGCCAACACATGCAAATATGTTGGAGCCTCTGTAAATGATATGATGATTTCAGTTCAATAATACTGGCTTGAGCTTTGACAAGAATGCTTGGTAATAGTATTTTACTATATTTGTAGTCCAGTGTTTTTTAATCCTAATTTGACAGTCATCAGGAGTGAAACCTCCACCATAGCCAAGCTTTAAATAGTGATCTCATACTGATGGCTACTGTCAACCATAAGTTTATGTTGCTGTCATCTTTCTTTTTTCTTTTACTTAATTGTAATGTATCATGAACTTAGAGTCATATTGTGCATGCAAAGGTTTTTCCGTTACCCTGTACTGAACTTGTATTCAGGATGTCAGCCAGTTTGCAGTTTACTAAATGCTTTATCTGTCAAAGTGGAAAAAAATTTTGTGAGCAGGAGAGTACTGCGTTAGGCCATCTAAGCTGCTCTGCTGATTTACAGATCATAATGTTAGTTAAGAATGAGCTGAAAACTTCCAACATTGAGCCATTTCATTATTGCATGGGCATCAATACAGCAATTCTTTAAATTGAACATTATTTTACAATAAAAAATCCTTACATTTATTTGTTGCATGTATACTTGTAATGTATTCTTTGTATGTATACTATATTTTGTGCATCTGTACATCAATTACCTGTGTTTGCTGTTACCATCATTTTTATGCTCATTTGGTGTACACTATTATTCCTTCTGGTATAGCCTGTGTGGTTCTTTAATGGTACTTTATCACAGTATTCATTTATATCAAAATTATAAGATTTCAGTTGGTTTCGTTGAGGAAAATACTAGTGTATAAATTGCATGATATTTCCCTGTTCTGTCATTGATGCTCTATTTAAATCTATGAAACAGTGGTTAACCTTGCAGTCATCTAGCACTTATACTGTATATGGTATAATTTAGCTGCATATAATTGGAAACAACAGAAAAATTATATTTGGCGGGTAAAACAGACAAGAAATTCTTAGCAGTAATGTTTTGGTGAAAAAGTGTTCAAACTTAAATTTTTTACTGTGAAAAGGAAACTACATGTTCAGTTGGCTTTAGAGAGGGTTGGTGGTTGTTGGGTGCACATCCCACTCATTGTACTGTCCTGTTCATCAGAGGCACAACAAGAGGCAGAAGTGTCCAAACGTCGGCGGGATTGGGCATTCAGTGAACGTGACAAGATTGTGCAGGAGCGAGAATCCATCCGGGCGCACTGTGATAAGCTGCGACGGGAACGAGATCGGGCAGTGTCAGAGCTAGCCGAGGCACTTAGAGATTCTGATGATATGAAGAAGCAGCGCAATGAGACATCCAAGGAACTAAAGGAGCTCAAGTAAGGCTGAGATGTTATGTGCAATATAGTAACTATTTTGACTAATCTCATACTGTACCTGCTTGTACAGTACACATGTAACTCATATTTATTCAGCTTTAAAGACCTTTTGTTTCACAACTCTTTCATTGTTAGTGCTCCTGTATCTCATATTCATTCAGCCTAAGAAACGTTTTGTTTCAGAACCCTTCCATTGCGTAGCTGGCTTGCAGACATCTACACCATGTCCAGAAATATTGGAAGTTTAATTATATAAAAACCTCATTTTACTGGACTGCTGCTTTGTGTGTCTCCCCTTTCCTGTCTTCCATCCATCCTCTTTTGTCCTTTCCTCTTCCTTCTGCCTGCAGGTAACTTTACACTCCCTCTTTTGTCTTTCTATCCTTCTTTCTTTCCTGTTCCTTCTTCATGTGGGTGACCTCAAAACGTAGATCACTGGCCACAGTGGTTTTGTACTAAATGAATCATACATCCTTCTACATTGAGAGTTAGTCAAAAGTGAGCTTGTATTATCCTGACTTAGGGATGGTTGTGCATGATATGTGGAAGGAAATGTCAAGCGGTGGATTTTGGTAGATATTAAATTTCAGACAAAACAATGACAAGTTTGAATAAAGCACTGTTCCTTCTTGGAAATAAGATACGAATGTAGATATGAGAGCCATCTCCACTGTGCTCATTAGTACAGTAATATAACAAAATGACAGTGTGTACAAGATTGCCAGATGGAAGAACAATTTACACATATGCAAAATAGCTAGTTTAAAGTTTATTCATGTGTGTGTGATATTTTTTATCAGTGAGTGTTTTAGTGACTGGTCTGTGGTCTTGCCAAATATCATAAGTTTACGCAAACTTACGGAGTAGTCATGGTAGTTATGTTACTTTTTTATGGCCCAGGACCAAGTTAGGCTTGCTGACTAAGTAGCAGGCAACACTCTGAATGTCCCTCACTATGCAGAGTTACCGTGCAAGGGGAAAAATGTAGCTTTTGACTTCACCAGAAAAGCTGCCTATTTATATTTCTGCCACGTATTATTACTTATGTACTTACAGTACAAGGTAATTTTTCTGTCTCTGTAAATACTTATCTTTGCTCTTTTAAAACTGTAACAATCCAGAATGACTTTGTGACAAGCATTACTTTCACTTTCGTTAGTGTGTAGTGCACTGCATTGTTACTCACCATTGTCTGCATGTTCACTGTTACACCAGTTATATATTTATTTTCTGGTTTACCAAGAAATGGTATGTACAGACATGTACATAATTTCCTGAAGTGTTCGGAGGTTTGGTACGGTCAGAAGCACTCTCAGTGTCAGTTTCACTTGTATGTAGCACACTGCATTGACACACTATGTTGTCTCTATCTCACTCTTACACTTGAATTATTATTCTCTCACATACATATGTACATTATTTCCTGAAGCATTCGGTGGTTTGGTACAGTCAGAAGCATTCTCAGTGTGTCACTTTCACTGTCACGTGTGTAGCACACTGCATTTTCTTCTTATTCACTTGTACACTAATCTTTAATTTTTTGTACATACTAAACCAGGATATTTACACATATTTACAATCTTTTCCAGCACCAAGAAGTGTTTGTAGATGTGCTAGACATAAAAGCATTCGTGTACAAAGGCCGACCTTGCACTCAGCACACATAGTCACATGTGTTCTAATTTAGGCATTTTTCTTCACACTTCCACCTCCTCTGCTTTGGGAGTCACTGTCAGAGGTGTTATTGGTGGTAGGTGGTGCCACTTGGGTGGGGAAGGGAAGGGAAGGGGTTTACTGGGAGAAACACGGCTAACTCCATGGTGGCCAGTGGGTGATTGAGTGATACAACACCTTCAAGCAGGAAGCTAACCTAAGCCTAACACCTGTAGATAACTCACTAAAACCAACAAATAAAATCTAAAAATCATCAAATGTACAGCCACCGGAAAAAACCTTGTTACTCTCCTATATATCGTTTCGTTTCGTTTTCATTTTTAAAAGGCTCCAACATGCTTGCATCCATCAGCCTTGGTCACCTAATGACGGCTCTCCATGCTGCATGATTTATTGCAGCCTCCCTGTTCAGTCCCTCAACCCTGAGGTCATAATGACCTCGTCCCATATCTTCCTTGGCCTACCCCTCATAACCCCACCCCTAATATTAACACTTCTCACCTTCCTCGCTCAATTATCATCCCCCATTCTCTCCACATGCCCAAACCATCTCAATCTACCTCTCCTCATCACAACACCAGTACACTCCAGTCCCATCGTACCTCAATATTTAGCTAGAAAATTTCAACATAATTCCGATAGGCGAAAACGTCACTTTAAAGTGATTTTTTCGCCTATCAGAGTTCATGATTTTGACTTTTATACATCACTCAAGTACTTTCCAGGCATCTTGGAATATGTCAGGTGAAATTGAAATGCTGGGAAGACGTAGGGAAGAAGCTGAGAATATATGTAGCAAGAGCATCAACAGCATACAGTCATTCCTCAACATCCATGTTTTTAACATACACGGTTTTAAATATCCACGGGTGGATATAACATAAACGGTTTTAAATATCCGCAGGTGGATACAGTACTGGGGCCGGAGTCATTAAAGCATTTTATCTCGTTGAACTCTGCTATCACTGTTGATTACGAAAGTAACATTATCTCAGGCACGGCTCATGGCTGGTTTAGTGACGGCATTATCCATTGAATCAAATATAACACTCTTCCTTTTGGCCACTTCATTTATTAATGCCATTCATTCATCAGGGGAAAAGTTAGGACGGGCTGGGAGTACAGTATTCCCTCCACTTTCCGATCTAATAGAGCCAAAAGCATGTCCGGAAAGTGGGCCCCAGCCTCCTGGACTTGTACTTATGGACCCTAACCTACCCTGACTCAGAAAAACACATATACAACTCCCTACTGGACATGCATAGCACCTGTTTAAGACCCAAATCACACCAATAAGGGACATAAAAGACTGAAATAAATGCAGAAGAACCAGAGAATGAGGTTTTAGAGGTGAGTTTATACAATATTAAACATTCTGGGTACTTACAACAAGTCCCTGGCTCCTGGACTGGTACTTAAGGACCCTAACCCAGCCCAACTTTGAAAGCCACCTAAATAACTCCCTACCCGACATGCATAGCACCTATTTAAACCTATTTAAGACACTATTCACACCAATAATGGACATAAAGCATGAAATAAATGAAGAGGAACGAAAGAATGAGGAATCAGAAGTGACTGTACCTCAACCAGGGTACTTACAGCTGCCTTCTCTGGCTTTGGCAGGGGTGAAAATGCCCTTGAAGCACGTACAGTAATCCAGTGTTGTACTGCACTTACAGTAATTCATTGCACTGTGAGTTATAGTTGTTTAACACTGCACATTGTTAATTCCACCACATAAGTTTCAACCGTCAGTTTCAACCACCAGTGTGTACTCCACAGTTAATCCTTTGCACTCTAAATTCTAATTACTTAACACTGCACAACACTGTAAGTTCCCATGTGGTCTAGTGGCGAGGTATTGCAGTTTATTCACTGTTTATTCACAAAAAACGAGCCCATGTGGCTTCCATTACGATAAGCATCTGTTCTCGATCGGAGTTAGGCTGTGACTGTCGATGAAGGGGTAACAGAGTTGCCAGATCGCAACGGCCACATTACCAAACTCCTCGAATTTCATTACCAAATTTAACTTTTCATTACCAAATTCGTAAAGCTAGCATTTATTCTTCACTAATTATATATACAAGTGGAAATTCATGTAATCACTCTTCTTATAATTAACAGCATGTTGATTTTTTTCATGCTATATAGGCTAGCAGATTAATCAGAGAGAGCAAACAGTCCACCATCTCCATCCTGTGTATCCTCACACATGTGAAAAATGCGATTGGTATTGCATTATTCTGATTCATTACCAAACAAATTTTTCATGACCAAATTGGCCCACATTTGGTAATGAAAAATACCAAATGGCAACCCTGACAGGGGAGGGGGGAGGGGAGAGGAAGGAAGGGGTGAAGGGTCCACAGTGTAACAGCTGTTCGGCGCTGCGCAGCAATTTCAAATGACGGGTGGGAAAAAATTCGGATTTTGGGGGGATTTTTTTTTTCTTTTTCTGGCCATTTTTGGGTTCCGAAGGTCGAGGCCCACAATGTCCGGTAAGTGGGGTGTCCGGAAAATGGGCGTCCAGAAAGTACCGGGATTACTGTATTTCTTTTCTTCCATGTATCCTCGATGAGCTGGTCTAACCCATTTTTTTTTTTTTTTTTTTTTATGTGAGGAAGAAGGAACCAAAGGCCACAAACCCACAACAACTATTCCCTCCAACAGAAAAACAAAATACAAGAGAGAGCCAAATTCAAGATCCAATCATTTCGAGATGCCTGGACACACTGCGTTTGAAAGACTGGAGATCATAAGAAGCAGGAAATACAGACAGAGGAAGACAGTTCCAGAGTTGACCTGTTGCATAAATGAAGGACTGGGAGTAATGGTTAACTCTTGCATTAGAGAGTTGGACAGAAAAGGGATGAGAGTTTGCCGCTAGACGGGTGCTACGCGCCCATCGTAGAGGTGGAGGAATACATGCAGACAGTTCAGAGGAGCAGTGACCATTGACATAGCGATAGAAAAGAGATGAAGATGCAACAGTGCGGCGAAGAGACAGAGGTTGAAGGGAGTCAGTAAGAGGAGGAGAGTTAATGAGACGAAGAGCCTTTGACTCCACCCTATTGAGAAGAGCTGTATGTGGGGAGCCTCCCTACACATGAGAGTTGTACTCTACACAGGGGCAGATAAAACCCGTGTATAAAGTCAACAACTGTGCAGGGGTAAAGAAGGTACGGAGTCGGCTTAATCTCTTGGAAGTAGATTTTACAAGAGATGTACTGTAATATGATCTTTCCAAGATAAGTCCCGAGTGAATGAAATCCCATGCATGTTCAAGGATGGTGCAAGATTGAGATGGATGTTATTAAACATTGGTGGGTACTCCTGTGGAAGAGTTTGTCGGGTTGATAGGTGTAAAAACTGAGTCTTTGATGCATAAAAAAAAAACAAGATTACTTTGACCCCAGTCAGAGATACGAGCCAAGTCAGACATTAGGTGTGCCATAGCCTTATCCCTTGTTTGCCGAAGTAACTGCTGAGATGGACATTGCGGGAACCGAATGGAAAGGTGAAGGGTGGAATCATAATTGTACGAGTGAATGGGGTTAGATGTACAGTTTAGAAGGTCATTGATGGGAAAAAGAAAAGAGTGTGTGATAGGACAGAGCCCTGAGGAACACTGTTGATAGATCTAGGAGAACAATCAGAAAGGAAGCTATAGATGAAGACACAGATAGAAGGATAGAAACCGTAAGAGGACGGTTTGGAAATTAAAGATTTATGCTAGACTCAATCGAAAGCCTTTGAGATGTAAAGTGCAATGGCAAAGCTTTTGGCAAAGTCCTGAAAGGAGGATGACCTGGAGTCTGAAAGGTAGGTGAGCAGTTCGCCAGTGGAGCACCCTTGACGGAACCCATACTGACGATCAGAAAGAAGGTTGTGATAGGAAAGATGCTTTAAAATTTTTCTATTAAGAATTGACTCAAAAACTTTAGAGACACAGGATGTTAAAGCAATTGGACAATAGTTAGAGGGTTGGGAATGGTCACCCTTCTTTGGGACTGGCTGAATGAGAGCAAACTTCCAGCAAGAAGGAAAGGTACAATTTGACAGACACAGGCAAAAGAGTTTACCTAGGCAGAATGTAATCACAGAAACACAGTTCTTGAGGACAACAGGAGGGACTCCATCAGGCCCATATGCCTTGTTAGTATTGAGGCCAGTGATGGCAGAAAATACATCAGCTGAAGAAATTTTAATGTCAGCCATGAGGATGTCTGAGGGGGGAAGTGATGGAGGAACAGCACCGGAATCGTCTAAGGTAGAATTGGAGGAGAAAGTCTGAGTGAAGAGATCTGCTTTATCTGTAGAAGAAATAGCTACAGAGCCATCAGAATAGAAAAGAGGAGGGAAGGATGATGAGGTAAAGTTGTTAGAAAAATTTTGGTCAAGGTGCCAGAAGGAGCGGGAAGAAATCGAGTTGAGAGCATTTAGTACGGATTAAATTATTTTTAGGAGAGCAAAGAACAGACTTAGCATGATTCCAGGCAGAAACATAAAGATGTGATTCAGGGGTGGGTTGGATCCGGTACTTTTTATAGGCCCTCTTCTTGTTGCGGACAGCATTAGAACAAGTTGATTAAACCAAGGCATTCTTGCATTACCCAAAGGATTTGAGAAGGGAATGTATGCTTCCGTGCCCGAGAGAATAACCTCGTAATGTGCAAGGCACACTTTGATGGCTCCTGGCCATGGAGGCAATAATCATTTCATGGAAAATCAAAGAAGTACCCTCTGAGGGGTACATCCACCTTTGTCTTTGAAATGAGTATAGAGAAAGTAGGAGGAAACAGAAAAGGGTTTGCTGTCAGTTGCCTCAGACAGTTGAGTCTCTGTCAAGAAGAGAAGGTGAAGTTTAGAGGAGGAGAGGTGGTGTTCGACAGAGGGAAAGTTAGAGGAAAGGCCACAAATGTTGCAGAAATGAAAAAGTGAGTCAGACAGTGGTTCCAGGCATCTCTCTGAGTTGTCACCGGGAAAGGGGCATATGCATCCCTAAAGGTATTAATGACAAAGATATGGGGCTTACCATGGATGTTGAGGACCTTGTTGAGGCACCAGCTTCCCTAGAGACCAAAGTAACACCTATTGGTTATACAGGTCAAGTCATAGGGTCTCCCAGTAAAAAATCTTGAATGACCTTGTACAACTTCTTGATGATGCCTAGGACAAGGTGTTTAACATCAACAACACTTCTGCCTACGATGAACTTGGTACAGGGATATACCATGTGGCTGTCAGAGCAAAGCAAGATCTCTACTGACAGCCAAACCGCAGGCCCTAGTGTCTTATCACAGTCTACCTCCTGCCACTGCTACAGTCAGCACCACCCTTCTCTCCCCGCCAAGTGACCGTGGGCCAACCACTCATGGGTGCACAGGATTTGTCAGATGAGTGCCCGTGGGTTTGAGTTTCCTGTCCTGATGTAGATGCAAAGGAGTGGGAGGAAAGCCCCAACTCCAGTTGGAGCCCCCACAAACTGGAAAAAGATGCCACTGCTCGCCAGATAACTTAATGTAAAATGCAAAGGTGGGGTTGACTTGAATTACCTTCTGTTATACAATTTTTGTGTTGCTTTACTGAAAACAGAATATTTGTTGATTTGTCTTCATATAATACTGGAGAAAAAATGGCTTCTTTGTCAAAATATAATAGAAATGGAAGGTTGCATCCATCTCAATTTAGGGACAGTCTACATGCGATTATTATGTTGCCTGAGTATTGAGCACTGTCATGTTTTAAGGTGGTGAATGTACATCTGTAAGGAAAAATTGTAAATGAGTGTAAAGAAATTGTATCTTACATAACAAATGAAGGAAATATGGTACTTAAGCAATCGAAGATCGCATGACTCCACTGAGCTTATGTGGAGGCACTTTCTCATGGGTAGCGTAGTGTAGTTTGTTTGCCTGCCGCCAGGGGCCCAGGGTGGCACTGGTGATGTGTATACACCACACCTGATGCCTGCGCCTTTTGAAATTAGCCAATGATTCCGGAAAATATAGTGCCATGGTCCACCGTGCAGCTAAAATATGTGTGGAAAAATAGACTAGCAGAACTGAGACATTTTCTCAAAGCAAGAGGAATACCATGCCTTTAAAAATTCGGGTTGCTGATCTCGGCCTCATAAGATTTCAGCAGTGCATTTCTTACAATTACTAAGTGTATAATGGATAGAATCATGTCAGGATTTGCCAAATGAAAGATTATGATCTTCAGAAACTGTATGATAAGTTTTTCCAACAACGGAGATTCATAACTATCTATCTATCTATTGCCAGACACCATAATCCCGCAAAGGGTGGCCATTTGACACTGAGTTAGTTGTTTTACAGGGAGGGGCACCAACCCTCCTCCAACCCACTTGTTGACACGTAGGGAGCACGTATGGTTTGGTTATATGGTTACCACCCAGCGTTATAAATGGTTTCTTGGCTTACAGGAAACCATTTGGCTTGTCACTCAATGTAAAGCCACCTGTAAAGGAAAGAAAAGGAATAAAAAGTGACAGGAAAGGTAGGAGAAATAGGAAGAGAGGAGGGCAGGCACAGAAAAAGAATGATAAAAGCTAAGGAAGTAGGCAGCACTACATCAAGCGAGTGGATGATGGTCGCCACCACCTACCACAAACTTGGTAAAAATGTGCCGAATGCAAACACACACAATAAGCTTTCATGGTTTTTAGTAAACTCTGTGGAGAACTTTTCAGCGTAAATCTCATGTAGAACATCAGTAAAATATCTGAGATGAATATAATACTGGTATAATGCTTTATGCATGAGTAATAATCCTGCTAGGAGTGTTTTTAAAGGAAGGTACACCAGTTCTGAGCGGGTAGTGACATCACGCTATTTAGTGATCCGGTGAACACTGGCAACTTTCAGGAGTTTGCAGGGCTCTAATTCCTCAGCCTAAAATCCCCCCCCCCCCACCCTCCCCCATTACCATGCCAGCTGCAGGTGTCTGTGAATGTGAGTGCATAATTTTCTTGCATTTTGCCTTCTTAATGTCTCTGTCACAGGTCTGTTTTACCTCTTCTTTACAGGATATGTCTTTGGAAAGTATGTTTGTTCATACAAGGAAAGTGGAAGTCAAGCTGGAGATGAGGTTAATACAGCGCCTTCTATATTATTGGTTTCATTGGACTGTCATGCGCATATCCAGTTCCAGTATACTTGGCACCCCATGTAAACACTTTAGCTGTGCAACTCAGAAGAAAAATGTATCTGCATATGGATTTTTAATAAAGTATGACATATTTCTGCTAAAGCATCTGCAAATGGTAGGGTCAGATTTTGGCAGCGATAGTTACACATTGTACTGTCTTATGCAGATCCAGTATATGTGGTACCCCAGGTTACACTTTAGTTGTGCAACTCAGGAAGTGTGTGTACCTGCATGTGGGTTTTTATTGAAGTATAGTGATGTCTCCATGGCTGTTTAATATATATATGGATGGGGTTGTAAAGGAGGTGCAAGGTAGGGCAGTGGATGTGGGGGTGGCCCTAATGAATGAGGGTGAGATTCGGAAGCTTCCGGTGTTGCTGTTTGCTGATGATACTGTATTGTTGAGTGAAGATGAATGGGAGTTGCAAGGTTTGGTGAATGAATTTGGGACAGTGTGTAGGAGGAGGAAGCTGAAAGTTAATGTAAACAAAAGTAAAGTTATGGTGTTTGAGAGGAATGAAGTCACAGAGTGTGCAGTGAGATTGGATGGTGAGGATATGGAGAATGTGAGTGCATTCAAGTACTTGGGTAGTGTGATGAGTAAGGATGGAACTTTTGGGGGATGAAGTACGTGAAAGGGTACAGCAGGGAAGAAAGGTTGTTGGTACACTGAAAGCAGTGATGAGAAATAGGGAGGTGAGTATGGAAGTTAAGAAGTCACTGCATGATGGTATTGTGATCCCTACCCTGACGTATGGAAGCGAGGCGTGGACCTTGCAAGAGGGGAACAATTCAAGAGTGAGAGCAGTGGAAATGAGTTACTTGAGAGGAGCATGTGGAGGGACAGGTTGACGAATGAAGAAGTGAAGGAACGTTGTGGGGTAGATGTGGATGTGGTTGAAAAGATTAGGAGAAATACACTGAGGTGGTTTGGACATGTGGAGAGAATGGAGAATGAAAGACTGACTAAGAGGGTGTATGTAGGTGAGGTGGAGGGAGGGAGAGGGAGAGGTAGACCGAGGATGAGGTGGAGGGATGGAGTTGAGAGGTATATGAGGGAGGGGGGGATGAGTTGGGGGGAGGGGAGTCAAATGGTGGGTGACAGAGTGACTTGAAGGCGTTTTGTCTGCGGCCACCCTTTGCGGGATTAGGGCGTCGGGCTATAGATAGATAGATAGAGTATTTCTGCTAAACCATCTTTAAGTGAAAGGGTCAGATATTGGAATGGAGATAGAAACTCGTTGTTTCTGTGCATGTTAAATAAGGGATAACTGTATCCTGTACATTCTGACCAAAAGAAGATGACCAGTCCGACTTAGGTCAAGCATGGCCACTCAGTCCATCATGTTTTACATGTGTTAGTCATTAATCTTTTGCAGTCCAGCTTTGAAGATCATCTGGGAATTCTCATATTCTTTTAAGATGAACTTTGGATAGTTTGTGGTTATCACAGATAAAGCCAAACATGAAAGGTGTGAGTGCAAATAACATGACCTGTGCATATTGTTTCTCACCCTTAGAATTAAGAGCAGTGGTCCAGCAGGTGGCGTCATGAGTTCTTGTCACTGAAGTTTTAAATGTTTCTTCTGCTTGCCTTGGTATCATAGTGTATATATTGTACCATTACCTTGCATTGTTGTAATTTTGCACCTATGTGATTCAGGGAGAGGCTGGAGGCTGAGCAAGAGAAAGCAGCAGTAGTGCGACAGCTCCCACCTCACAACCATTCACGAGACTCAGCCATTGACACTGATATGCAAGAATGGGAGATAGAGACCCTTCATGTACCCGTTGTAAGTTGGTGGTTCTCTTCATGCCATTTCCAGGTTATTATTGGTAGTATTGTAACCTTCAGCATTTATCGTAACTTCAACTTACCATTTTTTTTAATGGAGCGCAAAAAGGGGAAAAAGAAGTGTGTGGTAATCATAGGGGCATTTGTCTTCTTAGTATATTAGGTTAAGTGTATGGTAGGATACTTATAGACAGAGTTAGAGAAAGAACAGAGAAATTAGTTGGAGAAGAACAGGGAGGCTTTAGGAAGGGAAGAGGTTGTGTAGATCAGATATTCATTCTTAGATCTTTAGTGGAAAAGTTTCTAGAGAGGGGAAAGAAGTTGTATGCGGCTTTCATGGATTTGGAGAAAGCATATGACAGGGTGGATAGACAAGGATTGTGGAAAGTATTAAGAATATATGGAGTAGATGGGAAGTTGTTGAATGCTGTGAAGAGTATGTACGATGGTGCGAAGGCTGCAGTGCGTGTGGATGGTGAACTGAGTGAATTTTTCTCTTTGAAAGTTGGTTTGAAACAGGGATGTGTCATGTCTCCATGGTTGTTCAATCTGTACATGGATGGGGTAATAAAAGAGGTACAAGGTAGGGTAGTGGATGTTGGAGTGGCCCTGGTGAGAGAGGATAGTGTTTGGAAACTCCCTGTACTGTTGTTTGCAGATGATACTGTGCTGTTGAGTGAAGACGAAGGGGAGCTGCAGGGCTTGGTGGATGAGTTTGAGAGAGTGTGTAAGAAACGGAATCTAAAGGTGAATGTAGGGAAGAGTAAATTGATGGCCTTTGAGAGAGGTGAAGTTAGTGAATGTATAGCGAGGTTGGATGGTGAGGAATTGGAAAATGTGAGTTCGTTTAAGTACTTGGGTAGTGTGATGAGTAAGGATGGAGGTTTGGAGGGTGAAGTGCTTGAAAGGGTACAGCAGGGAAGAAAGGTTGCTGGTTCTTTGAAAGCAGTGATAAGAAATAGGGAAGTGAGCATGGAAGTGAAAAAGTTACTACATGACAGTATTGTGATACCAACTCTAACATACGGAAGTGAAGCTTGGACGTTGTTGGAAGGACACAAGTCAAGAGTGAGAGCAGTGGAAATGAGTTATTTAAGAGGAGCCTGTGGAGTCACGTGGAGAGACAGGCTGACGAATGAGGATATAAAGGAACGTTGTGGTGTTGATGTGGATGTGATAGGAAGCGTTATGAGGAACACACTGAGGTGGTTTGGCCATGTGGAGAGGATGGAGGGTGAAAGACTGACAAAGAGAGTGTATGTGAGTGAGACTTGCATTGGATCATGGTTGCTGTTACCATTTGTACTACTCTGAATGATCAAAATAAACTTTATTTCCCTGTATCCCTCCTGGTCAATCCATCCCATTTATGAGAGGTGCAGTTTTTCAACTGGATCTTCATCATGCTAGTTATCACATACATGCCATTCGTATCTGACATTCTCCCTTGTAATTAATTATTTTTTTTCCAGGGTGTTGTATCGGAATCAGATATTGGATTTGTTGTAGCTGGTGGTCGGGAAGACTCTCACTATGGTGGAAGTGATGGGATAGTCTATGTAACAAGCATTGCCAAGGATGGACCATTTGAAGGAAACCTCAGGTATGCATTTATCACATAGACTGCATTCTCTCCCCTCTGAATAATCATCACAAGACTTCTGCAGTTAAACTTCAAAGTTCATGGAGAAATTAGCAGAAAGAAAACAGAAAACTGGACAGCCCTTGTAACACCCCTTAGCCATACCACAGACCTCTCTTGGCTCTACAAAACACTGAGCAGTATCACTACAGCAGAAACAAGGCATGTCCAAGACCCATATTGCCATTACCTCCAACACCTAGCACATTCATGTTTCCAAAGAGCAAGCAGACCTACCCATGAACCACTATGCAGACTTAAGTCATATCACCAATACATCTTGAATCTGAAGCTTGCATAGTCATTCCTTTCCATTTGACCACAACATAAACTTGCCTAACTCTGGAACAGACAAATTACATTATCAAGAAAAGAAAAAACTCTTCAAGTACAGGGCAGAATGGCATCAGCAGCGTACACCTGAAACATTGAGGACCACATGACATCTAGGTCTTACTAACATCAGCAATTACTCATACACACAGTGTAGCATTTAGTAAACAATCCTCACTCTTTTTAAACCAGACAAAGACCCAACACACCCTTCTTCGTACAGACCCATAATAGTACAGTACAATACAGTGCAGCCTTGTTGTACAGTGTCTGGTTATGTGATAAGTTGCCACAACAATAATTCGAACATTATACCCCATCTTGCACAATGTTAAAAAATTTATTGCACTTTTGCCACAATGATATTTTTGACAGCCACTTCCAAGAATTTCTTGTGGATGCAGTGATGCACACAAGCCAAATATGCCATTCAGTGTTTACATTGGCTATGATTGTTGCCTTTCATTTTGTGCCTGAAAGGCAGCTGAAACACCATTGACATTGCCAGATAACAGTGCAAGTGCATAATATGTAGTGCACCTTTCTAAAATTAATCAATGGGGACAAACAAATCTGGTCTCATTTAATCCTCTGAAAAATAAATACATTAATTTCTCCAACAGAAAGAATCCCTCAGACTCTCATAATTTTAAATGATGTCAATATTCCCATATCCACTACAATTGATATCCTATACTTTTTTTGCCCTGCTAAAAATAATTTCATCCATACTACATGCTGTCAACTCTCCAACTCGAATTCTTCCTGCTCCTTCTGGCACCTTGCCAAAAATCTTTAAGACAACTTAACCTTATCATCCTTCCCTCCTCTTTTCTACTGTGATGGCTCTGTAGCTATTTCTTCTACTAATAAAGCAGATGTGGTAGGTGAGGACACTCACCATCCACTCACTCGATGTAGTGCTGCACTCAGGTGTCTGCCCTTTCCTCTCCTCCATCCATCTTTCCTTCCATCTTCTGTCTTTCTTTCCTTCATTCTTTCCTTCTGCTTATGGGCGACTTTATGCTCCCTCTTCCATCTTTCTTTCCTTCATTGTTTCCTCTTCCTTCTGCTTGTGGGTGACTGTACTCTGAGTGACAAGCCAAATGATTTCCTGTACTCCAGGAAACCATTTACTACGTTGGGTGGTAACCGTATAACCAAATTTTGGCGCCTGGTGGTTTAGTGGGTAATTATTGCACTCCAGTCGGATTGAGCCAGTGAAGGTTTATATCCAGTGGGTGGTTGGGGTTGATTGCTCATGTAATGCCATTTAGGGATGAGTGAGGCTGGTCACTCTCATCTTAAATGTTGGGACCAACTGCCTAGCCCCAGGCTCCTACTCCCCTCATGGGACAATGTAGGATTGGATGATGATGATGATGATGATGGTTGGGGTTTTTTGCTCACTTAATGCCACTCAGGGATGAGTGAGGCTGGTCACTCTTATCTTAAATGTCAGGACCAACTTTCCTAGCCCCAGGCTTCTATGGTCCTCATGGGGCAATGTAGGATTGGATGATGATGATGATGATGATAAAGCAGATCTCTTCGCACGGACTTTCTCCTCCAATTCCACCTTAGACGATTCCGGTGCTGTTCCTCCATCACTTCCCCCTTCTAACTTCCTCATGGCTGACATTAAATTTTCTTCAGCTGATGTATTTTCTGCCATCACTGACCTTGATACTAACAAGGCATATGGGCCTGATGGAGTCCCTCCTGTTGTTCTCAAGAACTGTGCTTCTGTGCTTACATCCTGCCTTGGTAAACTCTTTCGCCTCTGTCTGTCAACTTGTATCTTTCCTTCTTGCAGGAAGTTTGCTCTCATTCAGCCAGTCCCAAAGAAGGGTGACCATTTCCTACCCGCTAACTATCGCCCAGTTGCTTTAACATCCTGTATCTCAAAAGTTTTCAAGTCTCTTCTTAACAGAAAAATTTTAAAACATCTCTCCCATCATAACCTTCTTTCTGATCTTCAGTATGGGTTCCGTCAGGGACGCTTCACTGGCGATCTCACCTACCATTCAGACTCCTGGTCATCCTCCTTTTGAGACTTTGGCAAAAGCTTTGCCATTGCACTTGACATCTCAAAGGCTTTCGATCGAGTCTGGCATAAATCTTTAATTTCCAAACTGCCCTCTTACGGTTTCTATCCATCTGTCTGTGCCTTCATCTTTAGCTTCCTTTTTGGTCATTCTATAACTACTGTTGTAGATGGCCATGGTTCTTCTCCTAGATCTGTTAACAATGGTGTTCCTCAGGACTCTGTCCTATCACCTGTTCTCTTCCTTTTATTCATCAATGACCTTCCAGCTGTACATCTAACCCTGTCCACTCATACGCTGATGATTCCACCCTTCACCTTTCCATTTGGTTCCCGCAACGTCCATCTTGGCAGTTACTTCAACAAACAAGGGATGAGGCTATGGCACACCTAATTTCTGACTTGGGTCACATCTCTGACTGAGGTAAAAGGTAAATCTTGTTGTTTTTAATGCATCAGTTTTTATACCTATCAACCAGACAAAATCTTCCACTGGAATACCCACTAGTGTTTAATAATATAAAGCTCACTCCTGTATCATCCTTAATCATGCTTGGGGTTTCATTCTCTCGGGACTTATCTTGAAAAGATCATATTACATCTCTTCTAAACTCTGCTTCCAGGAGATTAGGTGTGCTAAGCCGACTCCCTACCTTCTTTACTCGTGCACAGTTGTTGGCATTATACACGGGTTTTATTCGCCCCTGTGTGGAGTACAACTCTCTTGTGTGGGGAGGCTTTCCACATACAGTACTTCTCAATAGGGTGGAGTCAAAATCTTTTCATCTCATTAACTCTCCTCCTCTTATTGGCTTCCTTCAACCTCTCTTTTCGCCGCACTGTTGCATCTTTATCTCTTTTCTATCGCAACTTCAATGGTCACTGCTCCTCCGAACTGTCTGCTTGCATCCCTTCACCTCAACAATGGGCGCGTAGCACCCGTCTAGCAACAAACTCTCATCCCTTTTCTGTCCAACTCTAATGCAAGAGTTAACCATTACTTCCAGTCCTTCATTTATGCAAGAGGCCAACTTTGGAACTGTCTCTCTCTGTCTGTATTTCCTACTTCCAATGATCTCCAGTATTTCAAATGCAGTGAGTCCAGGCATCTTGAAGTGAACAGATCTTGAATTTGGCTCTCTTTTATATTGTTTTTGTTTTTTTCTTGGAAGGAACAGTTTGCGGGCCCCTGCCTTTAATTCCTTCTTCCTTGCATTAAAAAAAAAAAAAATATGAGGGTAGTTTTAACATGTACTCTATCTATCTATAGCCCGACGCCCTAATCCTGCAAAGGGTGGCTGCAGACAAAATGCCTCCAAGTCACTCTGTCACCCACCATTTGACTACCCTCCTCCAACTCACTCCCCCCTCCCTCATATACCTCTCAACTCCATCCCTCCATCTCATCCTCAGTCTTCCCCTCCCTCTCCCTCCCTCTACCTCACCTACATACACCCTCTTAGTCAATCTTTCATTTTCCATTCTCTCCACATATCCAAACCACCTCAGTGTATTTCTCCAAATCTTCTCAACCACATCCACATCCTCCCCACAACATTCCTTCACTTCTTCATTCTTCAGCCTGTCCCTCCATGTCACTCCACATGCTCCTCTCAAGTAACTCATCTCCACTTCTCTCACTCTTGGCTTGTTCCCCTCTTGCAAGGTCCACACCTCGCTTCCATACATCAGGGTAGGGATCACAATACAATCATGCAGTGACTTCTTAACTTTCATACTCACCTCCCTATTTCTCATCACAGCTTTCAGTGAACCAACAACCTTCCTTCCCTGCTTTACCCTTTCATGCACTTCATCCTCCAAAAGTTACATCCTTAATGATCACATTACCCAAGGACAGTACTTGAATGCACTCACATTCTCCATATCCTCACCATCCAACCTCACTGTACATTCTGTGAGTTCATTCCTCTCAAACACCGTAACTTTACTTTTGTTTACATTAACTTTCGGATTCCTCTTCTTACACACTGTCCCAAGTTCATTCACCAAACCTTGCAACTCCCATTCATCTTCACTCAACAATGCTGTATCATCAGCAGACAGTAACACTGGAATCTTCCACATCTCACCCTCATTCATTAGGGCCATCCCCACATCTACTGCCCTACCTTGCACCTCCTTTACAACCCCATCCATGTATATATTAAACAGCCATGGAGACATCACACAACCCTGTTTCAGTCCCACATTTAGGTAAAAGAACTCACTCAGCTCACCATCCACTCACACTGTAGCCCTAGCTCCTTCGTACATACTCTTCACAGCACTCAACAATTTCCCATCCACTCCATATATTCTTAATACCTTCCACATATCTTGCCCATCTATTCTGTCATAAGCTTTCTCCAAGTCCATAAAGGCAGCATATACTTCTTTCCCTTCTCTAAATACTTCTCCACTTAACATCTTAGAACAAATATCTGATCTACACACCCTTTCCCTTCCTAAATCCCCCTTGCTCTTCACCAACTAGCTTCTCGGTTATATGCCTAACCCTATCAATGAGTATTCTACCATATATTCTTCCAGTCACACTAAGAAGGCCAATACTTCTATGGTTACCACTTTCTGTTCTCTCCCCTTTTCCTTTGTAAAAAGGAACAGTTAAACCTGATTTCCAGTCCTCTGGAACCCTTCCCTCTTCCCAAGCCGATCTACACAAGACATGTAATGAGATGCATTTTTCAGCCATGGGTTTCCCCTCCAACCAAGTCCAAAACCCACCTAAATAAGCTCAAAAGGAAGTTTAAAGCGGTCTAAATGGCCTAACAGCTGTAAAGGAAGCCAACCTAAACCTAACAACTGTAACTCACTAAAAGCAACAAGTAATATCTGAAAACTGCCACATTTAAGTCGAAAAAAATCAGGCTTAGTAAACTGTACCCCAAAAAGACAACGTTCATCCCACGTATGGCTAAAGCACATTAATTTAAGTCAAAAACCAGTTTATACACCAAACTAAACACACAATTTTAATCTAAAATATAATCAAAATTGATTTTTAATAAATCAAACCCTATCATTAAACCGCGGTTTGGCCATTGTTAGGCGAGGTATGGTGGTATTTTTACCCCCTTTGTTAAGCTGGGGTATTGCATCTAGGGGTAAGCAAGGGCACAAGGAAAAGTTAACAACAGGAACTGCGAGCCGACTGACCCAGACCAAACATCACCGAGACTCAACTCAAAACTCTACCATAGAACGCAGGTGATAACCCAAAGCGTTCCCTGACAAGTCACAGGACTACACCCACCACCCCGTACTCAGGGGAAGACAACGCAGCCCAACTACTGTGTGCAGTTGGAATAAGCGAGGCATGTCTACTCATGTCTACTCCAATGTTTAGCTAGGGAAGTGGAGGGGTCCAAGGACGCATGATCCTGTCCTTCCACCTTGGAAGAGAGGCTCATTTGCTAGCAATAAAAAACGCAGTTTTATCCTTAGCCCCTTCAAGGCAAGGAGGTATGACTAAACTTTAGGTAATGGTAAGGCAACACAAAAGAGTTTCTGGTGAAATAAGTAAGCAACTCAACATAAATAATTATGGAAGAAAATAAATTCTGTTGGCAACACACCTCCTGCTTCCGCTTCCACCTCTTGCTCCAGATGCTGGTCGTGTTGTAGGCAAGCTCACATCAAAAAATAATTAGGCTACTTCACATTTTACTATACAGTACGATATTCGTTAAAAACTTCCCCAAACAAAACAGACAATATCAACTTGCAGGAAATAACAAGCTTGGGGACATATAATGTAGACATGATAAATAAAAGGTCTCAAGGGCACGAGCCTATGTGAGCAATGTAATGATTACATCCAGCGTTCATGGGGTAGTGATAACTTGAGAAAGCATTTTCTTATTTTTGTCTTTATCTCCTAAATATATGCATTCTGCCAATCTTATCTGAGCAGCCCAACAGGGGGGCGCATGCTGGGGACACTCCCCCCCCCTGAATCTGCGCCTGAGTTTATATATATTTGTATATATATTTTTTTTTATACATGGAAGAAGGAACCAAAGGCTAGGAGCCTGTAAATTTCTCCCTCCTAGAGAAAAAAAAACAAGTGTTAACCAAAGCAAATTTAATTGGGGTCAATATAGTGAAAGGGTTATTAATGAATAATCTCATTCAGACTGATAGGTCTCTCCAAGCTGAATGATATTTCCTGGCCCTAATCAGATATAAATTTGAAAATATTTTTCCAATTCAGGTGATAAGGATTATATTCTAGTTGACACTAAGAAATTTTATGTAGGTGAGATGAACTACAACAACTGCAGGATTATCATTCAGAGCATCTTGTATCTTTAACTTGTTAAGGCTGCAAACTTTTACCTTTATATATCATATGGCATTCACTCTCATCTTAAATGTCGGGACCAACTGCCTAGCCCCGGGCTCCTACGCTCCTTGTGGGGCATTGTAGGATTGGATGATGGATGGATGGATGGATCATATGGCAAAGACCTGCCAGATTTATTCTCCCATCCCTTCCTTTGACAGCTGTACTGATTTAGATACATGAAGTAATAGTAATTTTTCCATGTTGTATGTGTCTGAGGCACCTTCTCATTTCTTTTACTGATTTGTAAATCTTGGCCCTCATGTGCCCCCCAAAAGGGGTGATAAAGTATTGGTTGGTACCATTTTATTATTACCATTACCATTTTACCTTCAGACCATATTACCTGTGTATTTCAGTAACTATTGTAGCATAATGTGACTTTTGCATTAATATATTACTGATAGTTATGATATGAGCCCTGAGATATTACCGGTAATTGCATGTATTGCATAGAAACACAGTTAAAACCTTGTCTTAGCAGAATAGTAAACATGGTGAAACGAAAGTTCAGTGATAATTGATCCATATGACAGTATCTAAAAGACAAGGTATTTTTTCATCTTTTACATAATATACGTAGGTGATTAGACAGCTATTTTCTTTGTAGTTTTATACAAGTGATAAAGAACTTTGCTTTTGCTCTGAAATGCCCAAATTTTCATTTGTGTGTTCCAGTGTGTTTTGAAATTAATTAGAATTCACATATCAGAGATTTCATATATAACTTCATATTTTTAAAATTTTCTCTTTATAGGATTCACGACCAAATACTGAAAGTGAATGGAGTAGACTGCCAGGGATTGGACCGTGGGAGTGTGTATACAGCAGCCCTTAGTGGGAATGGGTGGGTTCATCTGATGATAAGACGACGACGCAGTGGTGGGAGAAGCCTGCACACAGCACACCTCCACTGCCCACATCCCACACATCATGGCCTCACACTCCACACTGGCATCTACATTGCCAACATTCTGCCTGGTAGTCCTGCTGCCAGGGAGGGCACTCTTGCTGTTGGTGATCGTGTTCTCAATGTAAGATTTCCATTAACTAGTAACGGAGTTACCAACTGTGTTTGCATTATTTTCTGTTTTGGGTTTCAGCTGCTGTAATATCGGCAATTCCTTTTATTTCAAAGAAGGAGGGTGTTGTGACTAAGCTGAAAAAAAAATTGTGAAATAGATGACTTGGAAGCTGTCAGAATGTGTGGATGGAACTCATAGGGTTGTTGATGAATGGGGAATGGAAAAGAGGAGTAAATGATTTGTTATTCATTATCTAAGGTTACATGGATGTCAGAGTATGCTTTAGATGGTGAAAGACGCATTGATAATTCTGTATCCACCATATGATGACAAGTTTGGAGGAAAAAGACAAGATCTTATATCAACTAAGCTGAGTGATAAAGCATGTCAGAGAGGTATAGATTGTCTGTAATTGGTGATACTGACTGTGACACAGGACACAGCTCCAATGACCACATACAAGATATATAGATGTGATGCATCCCCACACTAAATGCGCTTAGGGCACTGGCAGGGATAGACTTTGGGTTAAAAATATATATATATATATATATTCCTCACTCCACAAACAATATACCAGATCAGTGATGTCTTACACTTCCCCAGCCATGGCTTTCATCCTATCTAACACCAATTGTAACACTTTATAGACCATACAGAATAACACTGTATATATCATCACTGACAGCACCAGTACCACTCCCACAACTCACACTCTGAAACTAAACTCCTTCATGTTAGAGAATATCTCGGTACTTTGTAAGAGCAAACATTTCTGTGCGGCATCCTTTTCTAACATGTAACACTCCTGCCATTATATGACAGAGCCACATTGTACAACGAGGCACTTATAACAATAACCACACAAATATTACCTCACCCTCTTTATTGAAGAACGCTAACATACCCTTTTGTGCAGAGCAGTACAACACCACAGTCAACGTACTGTTGTTATCCCCTCTCTTAAATTCCACCTATCAGAGATATCCTTAAATAAAGCAGTTAGAGTTCAGCCAGCTAGGATTAGATCAGGAAATCACCCAGCTCAAACTCGGAGTGAGTGGGAATCATGATTGACGTGCCCAGCTTGTAGAATAAGTCCACACAGCATAATGCATATTGGAAGACTTCATAGCACATTTCACAGTAAGATGCAGTACACCACAGTGGTGTAGGGAGCTTGTGGCACAACCCCATTTAGCCATTGCTTATGTGCAGTTGACGTGTCCATAATTCTGGACTGGGGTTAAGCAACGACAACAACAATAAAACTGTTATGCAAATTTTGTGGACCTAACCAATGATTGTCCATGCTAAATATGAACTGTGCTATGGAGTCATGCATCATAGAAGGAATTGCAATATTTTTTAATACTGTATATGTATGTGTATATACATAAACTTAATATAAAATTGAGGTCTTTCATCCTGTTGAGGAATAACCATATTAGGGTTGGCAAAGGTACAACTGATGTTCTCCACAAACTTAGAGCTAGACCAAATGCCAGAACCACCTAGTTACTTCCCATCAGTAACTGGGAGTTGTGGGAGAAAAGAAGTTTGAGATGTGTAATAAGAACTGTACCAATGAGAGCATTAAAGAGTGGACTTTGACTCCATGTACAGTCGCACAAATGAATGATCACCAAGTGACTCTACTTGTGGTTGAATGTTTGCTGCCTAAAGGTGATAATTGTGTGGGGGAGGCAGTGGCTGAATCAGTAGAGAGGCGGCCTGCAGTCCTAATGGGCCCAGGATTGAATCCTGGCTGGGCAGGGAACAGTTTAAGGATTTGAAATTTCGTAAATGCAGACTTTCCTGATCTACCAGATGACCCGCCGACATGTCATAAAAATACCCCCGCTAATACCAGTACACCAGTCCTGTATGAGACAGCCTTAGCATGTATTCAATATGGACGTTGGTTGTTAACGCCGAAGTAGTGACAAGTGGAAGTCTAGGAGGACTACTTGGCCTTGGGATAGGCCACTGCCCCCGAGAAAGAGGCCCTGAAGCCATTGCCCAGAGTTGGACACGTAAAAAAAAAAAAGGATATATTCACTGTTATGATAGTACCTCCCAAGGTCGATAGTAGCCATCCATCTTCTATCTAAAGAACAGTCAGGTCTCACTATACATTTGTTCACTATGTGATAAATTGATTGAACAATGAACCAAAAGTTATTCTGTTTTATTATAACAGTGGTGCAATTCGCTTAAAATTCTGATGGTGTGGTGGCTGAATACGACAATCTATACTGTATATACAGTAAACCCTCAATATAATGAAGCAACTGGGGGGAGGGGTGGGTTGCTATATCCGAAAGTTCACTATATCCGATGGTCGTTATTAATCAAGTGATTACCGACCCAAGGTCGCTATATCCGTGAAGTCGTTCGGTCCTACGTATGCAACCACAACTTAATCTGTCAAGTTTGACATGGAGAATACATTGGTTTTTGTAGTTATACAGTACATGTACAGTAATTACCATCTTGTATGAAGTTTTACATACAAATACAATGCCTATAATGTTATGTAGTAATGTTACAGTACACCTACCACACCAGGGAGCGAACTTCTGCCAGATATAGCAACCTGGAGGTTGCTATATCTGGCAGAAGATCGCTTTGGAAATGGTGGGTCGTTATATCCAAAGTTTGCTATAAAAGGGTTTGTTATGTCAAGGGTTCATTGTGTACATATGTATGTATATATATATATATATATATATATATATATATATATATATATATATATATGTATGTATGCATGTATTGCCATATGCCTTAATCCCACATGGGGTGGCCACAAACAAATTACCTCCATGTCACTCTGTCCTCTGCCATTTCACTTCCCTGCTCCCAGCTCACACCCCCCTCTCTCATATACCTTTCCACTCCATCCCTCCATCTCATCCTTGGCCTCTGCCTCCCTCTCCCCCCTTCCACCTCATTCACATACAATCTCCTCATCAGTCTCTCACTCTCCATCCTCTCAGCATGGCCAGACCACCTTAACCCGTCACGTCCCAAGCTATTTCGCACCTCTGACACCCCCCAATCCCGAGGTATTTTCGAAAACTTTTTTTTTTTTTTGCTAAAACATCCGCTTTTGGTGAGAAACATCGAAAATTCATAGAGAAATCGCTCACCTGAGGTTTAAAATACTCGATCCAGGTAGCAATACCTCCTTACCTGACTGGGTTTTCTAACAGGCTGGCACCAAAGAAAACGAGTTCTATGGGAAGGTAACTATTTCATACCACTCATAAACGATATTTATTTATTTTCCTTGGTACGAATTTATATGTAGTACGAGAGTATATTGGTTTTCAAGCAGTAATAAAGGCATTATAAGCATTGTTTCACTCACTAACTCATCACCGTACCTCACCTTTTTTTGCCACATTACCTGATCATCATTTCTGACTGTTTCTTCCACTAATGCTATGTAAACTTTGTCCTCCACATTGTCATTGATTGGGGAATCACTCTGGCCCTGAATGTCTTTATTGGCCAGGTCACTAGTAACAGGTGAATTGCCGAGACAATGGCATGCAAAGGGAGGGGGAGGTTATGCGGTGTAAGGCATTGTCCCTGCTTGGCTCTTGTAGAGGAATAGAGGAAGGTGTCCTGTGTATACATAAAAAAATCACACGCGAAAATTGAAAATTGTGTAAATTATGAACCTTGCAATTGCGCGACGTACCAGTACATCGTCGGGACTGGCAAATGCAAAATGTTGCAATGTATCCATATGTCATCGGAACGTCTCTGGTTAATGTGTTTCCCCTAACGCTTCCTATCACATCCACACCACAACACTCCTTCACTTCCTCATTTGTCAGTCTGTCTCTCCATGTGACTCCACATTCTCCTCTCAAATAACTCATTTCCACTGCTATCCTGACTTGTGTCCCTCCAACAAGGTTGATGCTTCACTTTCATAAGTTAGAGTTGGTATTACAATACTGTCATGTAGTAGCTTTTTCACTTCCATGCTCACTTCCCTGTTTCTTATCCTTCAAGGAACCAGCAACCTTTCTTCCCTACTGTACCCTTTCAAGCACTTCACCCTCTGAACTTCCATTCTTTTGCATTACACTACCCCAGTACTTAAATGCACTCACATTCTCCATTTCCTCCCCATCCAGCTTCACTGTACATTCACTGACTTCACTTCTCTTGAAGACCATCTCTTTACTTTTCGCTATGTTCACCTTTAGATTCCATTTCTTACACACTCTCCCAGACTCATCCACCAAGCCTTGCAGCTCCCCTTCATCTTCACATAACAACACAGAATCATCTGCAAACAACAGTACAGGGAGTTTCCAAACACTGTCCTCTCCTCTCTCACTAGGGCTACTCCAACATCCACTACCCTACCTTGTATCTCTTTTATAACCCCATCCATATACAGATTGAACAGCCATGGAGACATGACACATCCTTGTTTCAATTCAACCTTCAAATTGAAAAATTCACTCAGTTCATTATCCACACACAGTGCAGCCATAGCGCCCTCATACATACCCTTCACGACCATCAACAATTTCCCATCTACCCTATATATTCTTAATACTTTCCACAATCCTTTTCTGTCCACCGTCATGTCTATCTATCTATCTATCTATTGCCAGACGCCTCAATCCCGTTTGGGGTGGCCACAAACAAATCGCCTCCAAGTCGCCCTGTCCCCCGCCATTTCACTACCCTGCTCCCAACTCACACCCCCCTCTCTCATATACCTCTCCACCCCATCCCTCCATCTCATCCTCGGTCTCCCCCTCCCTCTTCCACCCTCCACCTCACTCACATACACTCTCTTCGTCAGTCTTTCACCCTCCATCCTCTCCACATGGCCAAACCACCTCAGTGTGTTCCTCACAACGCTTCCTATCACATCCACATCAACACCACAACGCTCCTTTATATCCTCATTCGTCAGCCTGTCTCTCCACGTGACTCCACAAGCTCCTCTTAAATAACTCATTTCCACTGCTCTCACTCTTGACTTGTGTCCTTCCAACAACGTCCAAGCTTCACTTCCGTATGTTAGAGTTGGTATCACAATACTGTCATGTAGTAACTTTTTTACTTCCATGCTCACTTCCCTGTTTCTTATCACTGCTTTCAAGGAACCAGCAACCTTTCTTCCCTGCTGTACCCTTTCAAGCACTTCACCCTCCAAACCTCCATCCTTACTCATCACACTACCCAAATACTTAAACGTACTCACATTTTCCAATTCCTCACCATCCAACCTCGCTATACATTCACTGACTTCACCTCTCTCAAAGACCATCACTTTACTCTTCCCTACATTCACCTTTAGGTTCCGTTTCTTAGGCACTCTCTCAAACTCATCCACCAAGCCTTGTAGCTCCCCTTCATCTTCACTCAACAACACAGTATCATCTGCAAACAACAGTACAGGGAGTTTCCAAACACTATCCTCTCTCACCAGGGCCACTCCAACATCCACTACCCTACCTTGTACCTCTTTTATTACCCCATCCATGTACAGATTGAACAACCATGGAGACATGACACATCCCTGTTTCAAACCAACTTTCAAAGAGAAAAATTCACTTAGTTCACCATCCACACGCACTGCAGCCTTAGCACCATCATACATACTCTTCACAGCATTCAACAACTTCCCATCTACTCCATATATTCTTAACACTTTCCACAATCCTTGTCTATCCACCCTGTCATATGCTTTCTCCAAATCCATGAAAGCCGCATACAACTTCTTTCCCTTCTCTAGAAACTTTTCCACTAAAGATCTAAGAATGAATATCTGATCTACACAACCTCTTCCCTTCCTAAAGCCTCCTGTTCTTCTCCAACTAATTTCTCTGTTCTTTCTCTAACTCTGTCTATAAGTATCCTACCATACACTTTTCCTATTATACTAAGAAGACAAATGCCCCTATGATTACCACACACTTCTTTTTCCCCTTTTCCTTTGTACAAGGGAATAATTATACCTGACTTCCAATCCTCCGGGACTCTACCTTCCTCCCAGGCCAATCTGCACATCTTCCACATCCATTCTACTACTATCTCTCCCCCATGCTTCAGCATCTCACCACACACTCCATCAATTCCTGGGGCTTTCCCCGATTTAACTTTTCTTCATTGCTTCCACAATCTCTATCCTACTGATTTCTACCTGTCTTCTCACCTCCCTCCTTCTCCCAGCCATTCCCCAGCCACTTATACTGCATTACTTCCATCCTCTACGTTCAACAATTCCTTAAAGTGTTCTCTCCATCTGCTCACTTTTTCTCCCTTCTCCACTAGTAATCTACCATGTTTATCTTTCACTCCCCTGCTAACTTCACTTCCACCCTGTCTTACTCTTTTCACTTCTCTCCAGAACATTTTCTTACAGTCCCTCCACTTTACACTCAAATTCCTTCCAAATTCCTCATCCACTCTCTTCTTACTCTCTCTTACTAATCTTTTCACCTCTCTCTTCCTTTCCACATATAACTCTCTCTTCTGCCTCTCAACTTCTTCCACGCCCCTATTTCTCATCCATTCATTGTATGCTTTCTTCTTTTGTGCCACAGCCTGTTTCACCTCTTCAGTCCACCACGCTGTTCCTTGCACCCCCCTCCGTCTTCTCTTCCTTCCACACACCACATCACATGCTGCACATATTTCTTCTGTAAATATCTTACACACACCTTCCACGTCTCCCATCTGCTCCAATTCATATTTGCCCAATTGTTCCTCCAGTTCTCTCTTATACTCTGCCTTTTTCTCATCCTCTTGTAACCTTTCCACTCTCCTTGCAACTACTCCTTCCTCTCGTTTTTCCCTTCTTCTATTCCTCCATCTTACTTGCATCCTAATTCTGGCCACCACCAAGTAGTGGTCAGAAAGGCCACTCCCCCAACCTCTATAAACTCTTGCATCCAATATACATCTTCGCATCCTTTCATCCACACACACATAATCAATTATTGCCTTCCTTTCATTCAGTTCACCACCCACCCTTCTCATCACTCGCCATGTATACCTGTGGATCATTTTATGCCTGAAGAGGGTATTGGCTATTACCAACCCCCTCCCAGCACAGATGTCCACTAACGCACTCCCATTCTCATCTATCTCAGCAGGCACACCCCACTCACCAACTATTCCATCCACCTTCACATTACCAACTTTACCATTCATATCACCGATCAAAAACACTCTCTCATTCCTTCCAAACTTTTCCATGCACACTTCCACATTTGTCCAGAACTCTTCTCTCACTCTTCTAGCACGATCTTGCGTTGGCGCATACACACACACAATCGCCCACATTTGTATTCCAACTTTCAACTTTACCCACACAATCCTTGACCCAACTGATCCACACTGTCTTATGCTCTTCTTCCATCTTTTACTCACAACTATACACACTCCTTCCTTTGTCATGTGATTTCTTCAAATCTGTGAAGGCTGCATATAACTTCTTTCCCTTCTCTAGAAATTTTTCCACTAAAGATCTAAGAATGAATATCTGATGTACACAGCCTCTTCCCTTCCTAAAACCTCCGTGTTCTTCTCCAAGTAATTCCCCTGTTATTTCCCTAACTCTGTCAGTCAGTATCCTACCATATACTTTTCCAATTACACTAAGAAGGCAAGTGCCCCTATGATTACCAGTGCTGGGCAGGTGTGCAAACTCTTGCGCAAAGCGCAATTGCGCACCCTTGCGCTCCGGTGATATTGTTTGCGCATTGCGCACCGCACGAGACCATGCAGAATTTTGCGCTTGCGCACATAAAAAGGCAGATGGCAAGCGCAAACTTAGTTGTGCTTGCACAACTAAATTTGCGCTTGCGCACCTGCCCTGTGGATTGCGCACTGCGCGATCCAAGGGACACGTGGTCTTCCAGGGGACACGTGGTGGGAGCTTCCCGCATGGCTGGACAAGGGATGGGGGAGGCTAGGGCGGGTCGCGAGGGTGGGTTGGTGCTTGGTGGGGGGAGGCGGGAGGGAAGGGGGTAGTAGCATTAATATGCTTCAACAGATAATGTATTTTTAATATTTTTAAATTATTGTTATTAGTAAATGATAATAAATATACATTATTTATTAAGATTAGCATATGCAATTCCTTACATAAACCATTAAACCATATTATTTAAATCAAATATCCACAGCCTAATAATTTATTAGGCTGTGGATATTTGATTTAAATACTGTACTCTGTTTTCATGATTTTTTATTTTTTGTAACGAATTACATATGCTATTGTATATCTATATTGAATTATTAAATAAATTGTCTTGACAAGACAAGAGAGAGAGAGAGATAAAGAGCATTATTCTGAGAGAGAGAATAAATACCAAGAGAGAGAGAGAGAGAGATAAAGAGCATTATTCTGAGAGAGAGAGAGAGAATAAATACGTTTCATGATTTTTTATTTTTTGTAACAAATTACATATGCTGTTGTATATCTATATTGAATTATTAAATAAATTGTCTTGACAAGACAAGAGAGAGAGAGAGAGAGAGAGATAAAGAGCATTATTCTGAGAGAGAGAGAGAGAGAGAATAAATACACGGGAATGGCAAAGGAGCGTCCCTTTGAGTGAGGAGATAAGGCATAAACTTCATCCCTCTTCTCTCTCTTATTCTCCATTCCTTCCCTTCTCTCTCTCTTATTCTCCATTCTCTCCCTCCTCTGTCAGAGAGAGAGAGAGAGTTGATGAAACAGTAATCACGTGATCTTTGCCAATTCAATCACCGCGGGTGGTGGGCAGGTTGCTACTTTAGTAAGTTATTTAATTATACCAGTATATATTTTACAGTAATTCCCACAAATATATGCAAATGATTTGCGCTGGCGCTTTGCGACATTGCACAAGCTAAATATTAGATTGCGCACTTGCGCAAATTACATATACTGTAATAGAAAATAATAATAAAAAATAAAAGGAAGTAAGTAGGTATGCTGTTTTATTTAAATATCTCAATATTTTTCGGTAATTCTCAAAAATATATGCAAATGGTTTGCGCTTGCGCTTTGCGACATTGCGCAAGCTAAGTATTTGTCAGATTGCGCATTTGCACTTGCGCAAGGTAGTGAACTGTGGATTGCGTTTTGTGCTTGCTCAAGGTCCTTCTTCGTTTGCGCTGCCCACCACTGATGATTACCACACACTTCATTTTCTCCTTTTCCTTTCTACAGGGGAATAATTATACCTAACTTCCAATCATTCGGGACTCTACCTTCCTCCCGGGCCAATCTGCACATCTTCCACATCTATGCTATTACTACCTCTCCCCCATGTTTCAGCGTTTCACCACACTCTCCATCAATTCCTGGGGCTTTCCCCATTTTGACTTTCTTCATTGCTTCCACAACTTCCAGCCTACTGATTTCTTTGTCTCTTCTCACATCCCTCCTTCTCCCAGCCATTTATACTTGCATTACTTTCATTCTCTATGTCCAACATTTCATTAAAGTGTTCTCTCCATCTGCCCACTTTACTCCCTTCTCTACTAGTAATCTTCCATTTTTATCTTTCACTCCCCAGCCAACTTCTTTGGCACCCTGTCTAACTCTCTTTACCTCTTTCCAGAACTTTTTCATACATTCCCTCCACTTTACACTCAGATTCCTTCCAAATTTCTCATCCACTCTCTTCTTACTCTTTCTTACTAATCTTTTCACCTCTCTCTTCCCCTGTAGATTAACTCTCTCCTCCTCCTCTCAACTTCTTTCACTCACTATATGCATTCTTCTTTTGTGCCACAGCCTCTCTCACCTCTTCATTCCACCATGCTGTTCCCTGCATCCTCTTTCGTCTTCTCTTCACCCCACACACCACCTCACATGCTGTACAGATTTCTTCTGTGAATATCTTGCACATATCTTCCACTTCCCCCATCTGCTCCAATCTATATTTACACAAACGCTCCTCCACTTCCCTCTTATATTCTGCTTTTTTTTCATTCTCTTATAACTTTTCTACCCTCCTTGTAAACACTACTTCCTCCTGTCCTTCCCTTCTTCTGTTTCTCAATTTTGTTTGGACTTTGATTCTGACCACCACCAAGTGGTGGTCTGAAAGTCCACTCCCCCAACCTCTATATACTCTTGCATCCATTACACACCTTCTCACCCTTTCATCCACACACACATAATCAATCATTGCCTTCCGTTCATTCAGTTCTCCATCCACCCTTCTCATCACTCACCACATATACATATGGATCATTTTGTGCCAGAAGAGAGTATTAGCTATCACCAACCCCTTCTTGGCACAAATGTCCACTAGAGCACTACCATTCTCATACTTCTCTGCAGGCACACCCCACTCACCAACTCGTCCATCCTCCATCACATTCCCAATTTTTTCATTCATATCTCGAGTCAAAAACACTCTCATTCCTTTCAGACTTTTCCAAGAACGCTTCCACATTTGTCCGGAACTCTTCTCTCATTCTGCTTGCATGATCTTTTGTTGGCGCATACACGCACACAATCGCTCACATTTGTGGTCCAACTTTCACTCTTACCCACACAGTCCTTGAGCCAATTGAACCATACTCTCTTATATTCTCATTCCATCTGTTACTCACAACAATACACACTCCTTCTTTTGCCCTCTCATTCTCACCTACTCCTGTGCATATACTCCATCCATACTCCATTCTCCCACACTCTCACCTTCCCATTCAGTTTCAGTTAATCCACATACATCCACTTTCAAACCCTCAAGCACCTGTACAATCTCTTTCTTTCACCTCATCATTTGCAACCTTTACATTCCATGTATCTATCCGTACCAAGTCCTTTGTTCAGTCCTTAGTCGTCACCTTTTGTTAGTCCTGGCCCAAGGCTTCTTGTTCCTATTTTTAGTTGTTTTCCAGGGAGGGGCACTAACCCTCGACCAACCCACTTGTTGTCACATAGGAAACACTTGTTGGTTGGTTCTAAGGTTACCACCCAGCATTGTAAACGCTTTCCTGGTTTACAGGGAATTATTTGGCTTGCCACTCAGTGTAGAGCTACCCCTATAACAGGGTGATGGGCACCCCCACCTATATATATAATGTATATATATATATATAGATAGATAGATAGATAGATAGATAGATATTTATACACACACACACACACACACACACACACACACACACACACACACACACACAGCTACTGCAAATTGATTTAGGACCTCCACACACAAGGTATTAAAAAACACAGAAATCATAGTATATCACAATGTTTGTTCATGAAATGCCATTCAGTAATATGAAATCATGTTTTCCTTGTTTTTCAGGACCAGTTGGATGCATTTTGACGTGGAATCACTTAGATCTCTAAAGTAATCTAAGGACCTTTCTTTTCACCAAACATTTGTTAGTTCAGTCTTGAGGTTGTCCATGATTTTCTTCATCTTTGCCCAGCAGAGTTCTATTGGATTTGGATCTGGACTGTTGCCAGGCCAGTCGAGGACCTCAATCCAATTATCCTGAATCCATTTTGTCACTTTTCTTGACTTGTGACATGGAGCTGAATCGTGCATGAAAAAGTCGCACCTATTCAAGTTCTGAAAGAACTTGAATGTACTGGTCACCATTCATCAAGTTCTTAGGAAGAAAGTAGAGGCCTCCCCTTCCCATTTCACCTGAGAAACATCCGCATGCCATTACTGATTGTGGGTGCTTAACAGTCGGCACCATGTAAGCAGGGTCATATCAACTGCAGGAGGCAGGATGATGAACCTTGGCAGAACGCACCAGGAACACTTGAAATGTGCTTTCATCGGAAAACGTAACTTTTCTTCATTCATCCGATGTCCAGTGTGCATACTTCTTGGCAAACTGAATGCGCTGCATCTTCATGTGGTCAGTGAGATGCGGGTTTCTTGGCCGCTGTGCGATTTGGCAAAACCAGCTCCTGCAAACAGTGTTGGATAATTCGAATTGAGACATCTTGTAATGTTGGGTATGCATTCTCTTCAATTCTGATGCTGTCAGTTGAGGATTCTTGATTACATCCCTCTTCAGAAGTGTATCTGTACCTCTGGAAGCCGTCCTCTTCTTTCCACCGCCATGCTTGTGCTCTGGTACGACATGAGGTGGCAGGCCGCTTGCTGTAGCAAGAATCTTCATGACGGTCAACTTTGCGTGTCCAGTACGTCCACAAATCATGTTGATAGGGACATTATCCTGCCTCCCTGCAATGATACGAACATAGATAGATAGATAGATATAGATATATACAGTATACAGTATACAGTATATATATCCATCCATCCATCATCCAATCCTATGTTGCCCCATGAGAAGCGTAGGAGCCTGGGGCTAGGCGAGTTGGTCCTAACATTTAAGATGAGAGTGACCAGCCTCACTTATCCCTGAGTGGCATTACGTGAGCAATGAACCCCAATCACCCCTTGGATGTAAACCTTCACCAGCTCAGTCCGATTGGAGCGCCCTAATTGCCCACTAAATCACCAGGCGCCATAATTTGGTCATATAGTTACCACCCAGCATAATAAATGGTTTCCTGGTGTACAGGAAACCATTTGGCATGTCACTCAGTGTAGAGTCACCCACAGGCAAAAGGAAGAGGAAAGAATGAAGGAAAGAAAGAAAGAAGAAGGAGTGTAAAGTCACCTGTAGGCAGAAGGATGAGGAATGAATGAAGGAAAGAAAGAAGAGGATGGAAGGAAAGAAGGATGAAGGAGAGGAGAGGGCAGACACCTGAGAGCAGCACTACATCAAGTGAGTGGATGGTGAGTGCCCCCACCTACCACAAATACAGTACAGTATATATATATATATACACACAGAAACACACACAAACATACAGGATGGCTCACATAAAAGTCGCCTCATGCAGCCCAGTTCTGTGCAGTTTCAAAGTTGGCACTAAGCACCCTAATATTCACTTGTTCCTCATGAGTGGCCAAAAACATCCCAGGGTCACCTAACTCAGACCATCTTCCGTTTGTTTAGTTGCATTTAGTCACCATGATGCCATCATACTCCATAGGACAACATGCCTTTATCGTAGAGTTTTTCATCTGTGCTGGTTCATTTCAGGACATTTCACTCATCCAAATTTTCTTATATGTATGTAACAATGCATCATTCCACTTTGTCCACTGCACATAAACATCTCTGCATACACCTCATCAACATCTGTTGCTTTCTCATTCTTCAACCAAATCACTGTATTCTTTGTTTCTGCTATATTCACATTTCCTAGAACTGTATTCCTTCTCTGTAGACAACCAAAACCAGTCATGTTTACTACTGCAACTCTTATCATTCCCATTCATTCATCTTTCAAAATATTTTTTCCATCTGCCTCTTATTTTAATTCCACTTGTTTAAATTCCTCTCATTTCATCACAAACAGCTTCACATATCTTTCTGCATTCAATTATACATTTTTGTACCTCATTCCAAGAGCTTCCTATTTTCTGAGCATTTGCTTTTTTTTTTCTTTTTTGCTTTTTTTTTTTTTTTACTGTCTCTTTGCATGCTTTTGATTCATAATGTATTCCCTTCTCCTTTCATTTAAGTTCATTTCTTGCATCCATCCTAGCAACTTCTTCCTCTTTCCCCCAGTGCCCTCTCACCTCTTCACCCGGCCATGCTGTACCTTTCTTCCTAGTTGCTAACTTTGTAACACCATCTACTGGCCTTGCAACACTATACACTGCTTTGTCACTCCTAACTATACACTGCCTATACGCATTCCACAAGTTGTCCAGATTTGCATTCAGTTCATTGTCTCAGTTCATTCAGTGCCTTTGCCTGGTACTCATATGCCAGTTCTCTGTTTTTTCAACTTCTCCACTTTCAGTTTCTCTCTTTCTCTCTCTCTCTCTCAGCCTAATCTTGCCCACTGCAATCTTATGATCAGATAGACCTTCACATTGTCCTCTCATCACTTTCATATACACAGCACCCAAGCAGTTTTCTCTCTACAAGTGCATAAGCAGTCAGGTTCCCTTCAGCTCTCTGTCCATTCCCTCTGTACTTTGTATATTTGTGTGCATCTTTGTGCTTACATATGAATCACAAATATATATATATATATATATATATATATATATGTTTATGTTTATTTACAGATCAATGGGAAACCGGTAGATAATGTTGGGAGCTGTGAAGAAGCTCAGTGTCTGCTGGATGCTGGGCGGGAAGTGGTGCAGCTCACAACTCTCAAGTCCCATGGTTCCTCATCACTCTCTGCCCCCCTCAGCTCCTCCTCTAGTGGCCACAACATGACGGAGGATGACAAATCAACGTCATCCTCCAGACAGTACTCCTCACCCACCTCACCTGCACGGGAATGTGGGGTGAGCCCAGGCCGAGCAGGGAGTCGGGAGCTGGTAAAGAAGTTGATACCTGGATCTTCCAGTGCCCATAATGATGAATCTAGTGCTAAGAGATATGGCAGTAATGAAAAGGTATACAATGTCACCAAGGTCACTGCTGATAAGGTGTCTGTCACAGGACCACTGGACCTTTTCAAGAACATTGTCAGAACCAGGAGACATAGTAAAGAGTGTGGGGAAGGTCGAAGTGAAAGCAGGGACAAAGAGGATAAGAAAAAACATGTGTCCTCTCTTCTTGATCATGAAACTGAAAGTGCACTAGCCCAGTTAGATTCAGTAAATAATTCTTATCATCACAAAAGTGGTAGTAATGGAGGAACAAGTACAACAAAAAGATCCAAGAAACGAGAGAAAGAGAAATCTGGAGGTACCTGGCCCAAATACAGAGGTGGTGGTGTGAGTGTTTGGGATGAAAACTCCGGAACCATAGTATACCCACAGCGTAGGAAAGAGCGACCTCCATTGTCAGTACTTTTGCCCGCACCAAATATTTCTCCTTACTCACATGAAGAGAAGACCTATGATATATATCATCATGAAAAACATATAAGTAGCAGATCTAATCCCAGCCCAAGACCTATGACAACAAGCCCTCGCAACCAGCAGTTCTCTATATACAAAGGCACTGATGGCAGTGGGAAAACTTGCTCGTATAGTAGTCCAGTACAAATCTATTCCAGCCCTCAATCAACCAGTAATGTTTACCCTAGTCAAGAACTCTATTCTAATAGTGGACCTCGTAGCACCTCAGTCGAGAGAAAAAGTGAAGATTCTGAACGAGACAGAGGGGACCGTTTAAGTTCACTTACTCCTTCTGATACATCCTTAGACTTTTCTGTAAGATCAGGCAATGTAGGGAAAGAGGAATTGGAGTATTATGTAAAAAAAAATATAATCAAGTATCCCCAGAGTGACAGTGAAAGTAATATGAGTCCAATAGATCCCAACCCTCCTCAGTCAATCAGCTTACCCCCTGGCTATGGAACAAGGCCCTCTCCACTTCACCATGGAGTTGACCGGGCACCACCACATTCCCGCATTCCCCACCCCCATGCAGGTCTCTATTCCCCACCCACTCCAGCCCTTAGATCTCCTCCAGGCTTTTCCCCTTATACTCCTTTGTCACATCTTTCACTAACTCACTCTCATGGATATCCTCATAGTACAGTCAGCAGCTCAGCTAGTGTCGTTTCACCTCGCTATTCATCTCCTCCAACGCTACCTCTAGGTCCATCACATTTCTTGCCCTCATCCAGGAGTGGAGAGAGTATTCTCTCCTCCCCTGGCCCAGACCGAGATGCAAGAGATATCAGAGTGTATTATGAGAGTCATCAGGCTTCATCACCCACTCCACTGGGAATGCTTGGAACAGGAGGAAGTGGGGTTTTCTATCACTCACCGTCACCATCTTTGGAGCTTCCAGGTCACCACAAGCCCCGCACACTACACCTTCACCCCTACCGCTCAGGGTCAGATGAGCCTCCTCCACTCCCGCACCACCCCTGCCCACCCTCTTACCACGAGTCCCAGCGTTCTATGGGTACCGGCACCATGCCTCGAAAAGAAGATGAACGAATAAGGTCAGAACTGTTTTTATTGCATTACATACTCAGTAGTCTACACTACTAAAGCCAGACTTTAACCCTGTCAGTCAAAGAGTCTCATAAACTAAGAAAGTCATTTGGTGGAAGCCAGAATAGAAAAAAACAAAATGTCCTCTGGCAGAGGGGGTTAATAGAAAATGTTTTCAACCTCTTAAGTCATGGAGATCTCAGTCTGAATAGAATTATCTTGTGGTAACCAGAATGAAACTGTGACTTAAGGGGTTATTCTGCACTGTGTGTGTGTGTATGTGTGTGTCTGTGTGTGTCTGTGTCTGTGTCTGTGTGTGTGTGTCTGTGTCTGTGTGTGTGTCTGTGTGTGTGTGTGTGTGTGTGTCTGTGTGTGTGTGTGTGTCTGTCTGTGTGTGTGTGTGTGTGTGTGTGTGTGTGTGTGTGTGTGTGTGTGTATTTACCTAGTTGTGATATACAGGAAATGAGCTACGCTCGTGGGGTCCCATCTCTGTTTCTCAGTAAGTCAAATTTAGCTTTAAACTCATTTAAGTTTTTAGACTGGACGATCTCTTTGTCCAGGCTATTCCACAGGTCTATACATCTATAAGGAAAACTATATTTCATGATATCCTTCAAGCAGCTTGGTTTCTTCAGTTTCATTCCGTGTCCTCTTGTTACTCTCTTATCCCATAAAAACAGATCTTCTTTGTCAATTTCATCTACTTCCATCATGGTCCTGAACTCAGCAATCATGTCTCCTCTCTTTCTCCTTTCTTCTAAGGAAGGCAAATCCAGCTTTTCCAACCTCTGTCTCTAAACGACAAATCTGCCAGACTGGGGACCATCTTGGTTGCTGTTCTTTGTATTCTGTCAATCTTGTTTATATCTTTCATTTTGTGTGGGGACCACACTACTGCTGCATATTCCAACCTGGGGCAAATCATGGCCACTATAAATTTTTTCATCATCTCTTCCTCCATATAATGAAAAGCTACTCTTATATTAGTCAGGAGTTTATACGTCTCTCTAACTGTCTTGTTAATGTGTTTTTCAGGTGACAAACTGTCCTGGACCAGCACTCCCAAATCTTTCTCTTCTCTCGCATTTGTGATTGGTTCATTACCCATCAAATAATTCAATGATGGGCTCTTGGTACTTTTACCCATTTCCAATATTTTACATTTCTTTGCATTAAATTTCATTTCCCACATCCAGCTCCAATCGTGTATCCTATCCAGATCCTCCTGCAGCATTTTACAATCCTCCTCAGTGTCTACCTTCCTCAAGATCTTTGCATCATCAGCAAACAGACTTGCATAACTGTTCACTCCAGTGTGTGTGTGTGTGTGTGTGTGTGTGTGTGTGTGTGTGTGTTTGTGTGTGTGTGTGTGTGTGTGTATTTACCTAGTTGTGATATACAGGAAATGAGCTACGCTCGTGGGGTCCCATCTCTGTTTCTCAGTGAGTCAAATTTAGCTTTAAACTCATTTAAGTTTTTTGACTGGACGATCTCTTTGTCCAGGCTATTCCATAAGTCTATACTTCTATAAGGAAAGCTATATTTCTTGATATCCTTCAAGCAGCTTGACTTTTTCAATTTCATTCCGTGTCCTCTTGTTGCTCTCTTATCCCATACAAACAGATCTTCTTTGTCAATTTTATCTACTCCCATCATGGTCCTGAACACTGCAATCATGTCTCCCCTCTTTCTCCTTTCCTCTAAGGAAGGTAAATCCAGCTTTTCCAGCCTCTCTCTGTATGACAGATCTGCCAGACTGGGGACCATCTTGGTTGCTGTTCTTTGTATTCTCTCAATCTTGTTAATATCTTTCTTTTTGTGTGGGGACCACACTACCGCTGCATATTCTAACCTGGGGCGGATCATAGCCACTATCAATTTTTTCATCATCTCCTCATCCATATAATGAAATACCACTCTTACATTCGTCAAGAGTTTATATGTCTCTCTAACTATCTTATTATTTTTTTCAAGTGACAAATTATCTTGGACCAGCACTCCCAAATCTTTCTCTTCTCTCATTTTTTTGATTAGTTGATTACCCAACAAAAAATTCAGTGATGGCCTCCTGGTACTTTTACCCATTTCCAATATTTTACATTTCTTTACATTAAATTTCATTTCCCACGCCCGGCTCCAATCATATATCCTATCCAGATCCTCCTGCAGTATTTTACAATCCTCCTCAACCTCTACCTTCCTCAAGATCTTTACATCATCAGCAAACAGTCTTGCATAACTGTTCACTCCATCTACCATATCATTTATGTAAATCAGGAATATTACTGGCACCAACACCGAGCCTTGAGGGACTCCACTTGTTACTTCCCTCCATCCAGACATCCTGTCCTTTATTACTGTCCTCATTTGTCTGTCTCTTAAAAAGTGTCTCATCCATTCCAGGAGTTTCCGCTTCAGGCCTCCTATATACGCTAGTTTCCACATTAGTCACCTATGAGGTACCTTGTCGAAGGCCTTCTCTAAGTCTAAGTACACACAATCCACGCAACCATCTCCTTCCTGTACCACATCAATCACTCTTGAGTAACAGCTCAACAAGTTGGAAACACATGACCTTCCACTTCTATATCCAAACTGACATTCAGCCAAAATATTCATCTCTTCCAGATATTTTATCCATCTGTCTTTCAGGATTCTCTCACACAATTTTGTGACCATGCTGGTTAGAGACACTGGTCTATAATTGAGGGGTTCTTCCCTGTTTCCTCCCTTATGAATTGGTACCACGTTTGCCATCTTCCATTCTTGTGGCACTTTCCCCTCTTCCAGGGAACACACAATTAAACTGTGAATTTTATCCGCCAGCTGTTCTCTGCATTCCTTCAGTACCCAATTAGAACTTCCATCAGGTCCTGGGGCTCTCCTTACATCTTGAGTTTCCAGTAATTTATACACTTCCTGTACCTCCACTTTTATATCTTTTATCACCGGAACATTTCTAATCACTCCCTCCCCTTCCACAAACTCTTTTTCATTAGTGAAAACCGATTGGAAACATTTGATCATTATTTCAGCTTGCACTGCTGCATCTTTATAGACCTCTCCTTTTACTTTCAGTTTGGTGATTCCTTCCTTTTGTTTCAGTTTGCCATTAACAAATCTATAAAACAGTTTGGGTTCATCCTTGCATTTTTCTGTTATACCTTTTTCAAAATTCCTTTCTTCTTCTCTACATATTCTTGTGTATTCATTTCTTGTTCTTATATATTCTTCCTTTGTTCTGTTGTTACCTCTCTTTCTCCAGTTGTTCCACGCCTTATCTCTCTCTTTTTTTGCTATCATACACCTTCTATTAAACTACTCCTTTTTCCTGTTTTCTTTCCCTCGTACTCGTGGTACAAATTTTTCCACTCCCAAATTATAGAGGTCTAGAAAGATATCCCACTTCCTCTGTATCTCTCTTGTTTCTCTGAATTTTCTCCAATCCGCATTTTCAAAAATTTTTCTCAATCCTGTAAAATTTGCTTTCCCAAAATTGTATCTTCCCTGCCTATGAAGTTCGTCTCTTGGTTCGACATTCCCTATTATCATCGGAACTCAGTGACCACATGATCACTTTCTCCTATAGGACAGAAATATTTCAATGATTCTATTACATCGGGTTCTTGGGTAAACAGTAAGTCTGTCCATGCTGGTGTGTCCTCACCTCGGAACCGTGTCTCTTCTTTGACCCATTGCGTCATCACATTATTCATTATTATATTTAATAATATAGTGCCCCATGAATCTTTGCAGCCTCCTGAGTCCCATTCCTCCCAGTTCACTTCCTTACAGTTAAAGCCACCCACCAAAGTTATATTGTTGCTTTTCTCAATTATTTTTTGTAAATAACTATTCATATCTGACAACATCTCCTGGTATTAATCATCATTCCATGCTCTTGTCTTAGGGGGAACATACATTACTGCCATATCTCTCATGCCATTCTCTCCAGTTTCTAATTTCATATATATCACTTCAGCCCTGCCTTCTCCCATTTCCACAGTATCTACATTTATGTTTTTCTTCACTGCTATCATCACTCCTCCTCCCTTTTTTTCTTTTCTGTCTTTTCTCCACAGTTTGTATTTACCATCTCCCAAATGAACATCAATATCTTCTCTTAATTTGGTCTCTACAAAGCACAGCTTCACTCATCCATGCCTTCTTACATATCTCCAGCAAGCATTTCATTCCACTTTCTCCACTACACTTAAGCATCTCTGCATACACCTCATCAACCCCAGCTGCTTTCCCATTTTTCACCTATTTCACTGCGCTCTTCACATGTGCGAGTGTCATGTCTCCTGGCACTGCATTCCTTCTCTGCACACCCCCAAAACCAAGCATGTTTACAGCCGCTCTTCTCTCTGTATTCCCATTCATCAGGCTTTCAAAGTATTCTTTCCATCTGGTCCTTACTTCATCTCCATGGGTTAGTAACCTACCACCTGCATCCTTCACACCATCACTTTTCTTTCCGCTTGTACTTCTGCATTTCCTCACCTCTTTCCAGAATAACTTCCTATTATCAGAGTAGTTTTTGCATTCATTTTTCTTCCCAGATCATCATTTACCTCCTTCTTTTTCCTCTTCACTAGTCTCTTTACATGTTTCTTGCTCTTGATATACTCAGTTCTTATTGCAACTGAACCCCTATCTCATAACCACTTTAGCCACCGCTCTCTTAACCTCCTCATCCCACCATGTCGTACCCTTCTTTTTTGTTGATACTCTTGCCACACCACACACCATTTTGGCATTCCTAACTAAGCAATCCCTATATGCATTCCACAGGCTGTCCAGATCCATTTCATTCCAGTTCACTGATTCTAACTCATCCTCTGCTTTGGTCCTGTAATCGTCTGCCATTTCTGTGATCCTCAGCTTCTCAACTTTCAGTCTTTCTCCCTGACTGCTCCTCTCTCTCTCTTGATCCACCTCACTCCTCTCAGCCTGATCTTGCATATCACGATCATATGATCTGACAGACCTCCACATCGTCCTCTCACAGCCCTCATATCAGCAACCATTCCCATCATTGACCTCTCATGAGCACATAATCAATCAGGCTTCTTTCAACATGATCCCCATTTCCTCTGTACCATGTATATTTATGTGCATATTTGTGTTTGAAATACGAATTACAAATACACAACCTCCTTTCCATACACGTATCCTTAAGTTGCTTCCCATTACCATTTTCTCCTGGTACTCCATAACAACCCATTATGTCATCCTCAGGACCAGTGCCTACTCTTCCATTCATATCACCCATCACGATCACTTTATAGCTCCCGGGCATTTCTCCCACTACTTCATCCAGCTTATCCCAAAACCTGTCTTCCTCTTTCACACTCCTGTCCTCCCATGGTGCATATGCTGCAATCACTGCCACTTTCACCTTCTTGAACTTGACATACATACACCTCAAGCTGACACACTTGTAGTCTCTCATTCCGCTCTGCCACACCTCATTCATCTACAAAGCAACTCCTTCCTTACATTTTCCTCTCCCATTCAGTCCCAATCTTACACATTTCACATCCTTCCACTCCTCCACTTCACACTCTTTCATCTTCGTTTCACACAATGCCATCACGGCATATCTCGCACTCTTGAACACATTCACCACTTCCACCCTCTTGCTCTCCTCATTCACACCTCTCACATTCCACGTGGCCACATGAGTCTGCCCATTTGGTTGGGGCCCTGGGCAGGTATTGGGCCCTCCGAGGCTTTCTGAAACGATTGCCATGATTAAGTGATTTTGGATAATGGAAACTGGAGGTCACATAGCCCTGCCAGAAACCCCGGTTAAATGGTTACCACCCAGCGTAGTAAATGGTTTCCTGGGTACAGGAAACCATTTGGCTTGTCACTCAGTGTAAGCTCATATGGCATCACTCTACATTGAATGAGTCGATGATGGGCTCCCCCACCTACCTACATTACCGATATTCATATATCTGGTAATATATGTGGCCATGCATTTTCCTTATCATCTCTCAAAATTACCTTCTTCTGTAAAATGTGATAGAAATTTTTGGTTAAATACTTCACAAATATCTTCTTACTGGATGTAGAGTATCCCCTCATCCATGACGGACTGTATTTTATCATTAACTTTTTTTTTGCTTTGGATGTAGCTGTATAGAAGCTTCAGTTGATCACTACTTTTATTTATAATTTCTTGCCCAAACTGTCTTTGAGCTTCTCTCCTCTCACTATTGTGTCTTCTGTATCTGTTCCACAACAAGTCTGTTTTCTCATTTGATTTTTTATTTTCTGTGTTAAACCATTTCCTCATCCTTATTTGTGCTTCTTTGTGCTGAGGGATATAATTTTGGACTCCTGTTTCTTAAAATTCACAGAATTTTCTATATACAGGTATACCTTGATATATAATACCCTGGCTTAGCGATGGAGGTAGATATACCACCATACCCTGCCTAACGATGGCCAAACCCTCGATTTCATTTTTAAAGGCTCCAACATGCTTGCATGCGTCGGCCTTGGTCACCTAATGGCGGCTCTCCATGCTGCACGATCCATTGCAGCCTCCCTGTTCAGTCCCTTAACCCTAAGGTCACACTTAATGACCTCGTCCCATGTCTTTCTCGGTCTACTCCTCATAACCCCACCTCCAGTATTAACACTTCTCACCTTCCTCACCCAATTATCATCCCCCATCCTCTCCACATGTCCAAACCACCTCAATCTACCTCTCCTCATCACAACACCAATACACTCCTATCCCATCCTACCTCTCAACTCCTTCATCATAAACTCAGCCCCTCCAGGCCTTGGACGCAGGGATGCACTACGCATCCACCTAATCATTGTCATTTCTGTACGTCTGAGCTGGCGAATATCTTCCTCCTTCACTGCCCAGGTCTCACTACCATACAGCATTACACTCCTAACACATGCTACATACAAAGACCCCTTAGCATGTTGGGAGAGTCCTCTCAATGTCAGGAGAGGCAAGAGCTCCCTGAACTTGTTCCAACCACTTCTCACCCTAGCCACAGAGCTAGCTCCAGCCCCACCTCCAGCACACAACATGTCTCCCAAATAACAAAACTCTTCCACATACTCAAGAGATTCACCAGCAAGTTCAATCCTTTCACATCTGGCAATCTCCACCTGCTCACCCTGACACGCCATACACATAAAATCAGCATTATCTCGCAGTCTGCCTCTGATACCACTACATCTCTTATGCACCCATTTATCACACACACTGCACAAGATGGAATTACTTCCCACGCCCTTGTGGTTATGATTTTTGGTCACTCGCGCACAATCCGATTCGTGCACTGTGCAAGCCTACTGTGCAGTAATCCCTTTAAGTCCTGAACACCCCAAGTCCCAGACATTTTGGGCTCGGGTCTTTGGACACCAAAAATGGCAAAAAAATGTAAAAATGAAAAAAAAAAAAGAAGAAGAAGCCGATATGTGTTCATCCCTACTTTAAATTTGCCACGCAGTGACAAACAGCTTTGTTTTGGCATGTAGTTATTCCGATGACTGTTAGAGCACCCCTGCATTCCTCCCCAGTTCCTGTGTACCCACCATCATGGCTGCACTCACGTCGCCATGGCTACTCATGGCTCATTTTTGTGAATAAACAGTGAATAAACTGCAATACCATGCCACAAGACCATATGGAAATTTACAGTGTTGTTCAGTGTTAAGAAATTAGAATTCAGAGTGCAAAGGATTAAGTGCAGAGTGCAACACTGACGTGTTGCAACTGGCGTGGCGCAAGTAAGAACAGAATGTGCAGTGTTAAATAGTTATAATTCACAGTGCAAAGGATTAAGTGCAGCACAACACTGGATTACTGTACGTGTTTCAAGTGCACCTTCACCACTCTCAGAGCCATAGAGTAGGTGGGTTATCTTCGTGATTGCCACGGACGTGTTGTAAGTACCCTGTACACTGCTATATATTTTCCATATCACTTCTAAAATCTCATTCTCTGGTTCTTTTCCAATTATTTCATGATTTTTGTGTGAATAGGATCTTAAATAGGTGCTGTGCAGGTCCAATAAGGCATTAGTTAGGTGGTTTTCAAAGTTAGGTTGGGTTAGGGTCTATAAGTACCTGCCTGGGGGCATTTTCCCAAGTCCCAGACAAGCCTAAGTCCTGGACATGCCTTTTTGTCTCTATTACGTCGGATCTTGGAGGGATTACTATATAACTATGAAGATGCTGCAGCAAGAAATTAATCCATTATAAAGTTGACAATAAAACAGAAATGTTAAGAACAGCCATCCCACACCTCATGCGTTGGGTGCTTGCGTGCATGCGTGTCTGTGTCTGCATGTGTGTGTGTGTGTGATTTTACGTAGTTTACCTAGTTGTGATATATAGGAAATGAGCTACGCTTGTGGGGTCCTGTCTCCGTGTCTCAACTAGTCAAACTTTGCCTAAACTTATTCAAGTATTTGAACTGGATGATCTCTGTCCAGGCTATTCCACAGGTCAGTAAATCTATATGGAAAGCTGTATTTCTTGATAGCCTTTCAGGCAACTTGTCTTTTTCAATTTTTTTCCATCTCTCGTTGCTCCCCCATCCCATACAAACAGATCATCTCTGTCAGTTTTGTGTACTCCCATCATGGCTCTTAACACTGCAATCATGTCACTCCTCTCTCTTTCTTGTAAGGAAGGGAGACCGATCTTTTCTAACCATTCCTTGTGCGATAGGTCTTCCAGGCTAGGGACCATCTTGCTTGATGTTCTTTGTATTATCTCGATTATGTTTATATCTTCCATTTTGTGTGGGACCACACCACTTCCACGTATTCCAACCTGGGCTGGATCATAGCCACTGTCAGTTTTTTCATCTCCTCATCTGAGTATTCAAATGCCACTCTTATGTTTCTCAAAAGCCTATATGTCTGTCTGACAATCTTGTTAATATGTTTTTGGGGTTACAAATTATCCTGGACCAAGTCTCCCAGGTCCTTCTCTTCTCTTGCATTTGTGATTGGTTCCTTTCCCATCAAGTAATTCAGTGATTGCCTATTTGTACTTTTACCCGTTTCCAATATTTTGCATTATTTTGTATTGAAATTCATTTCCCTTACCCGGCTCCACTCATAAATCCTGTCCTGATCTTCCTGCAGCATTTCACAATCCTCTTCAACTTTTCACAATCCTCTTCAACTTCTACTTTTCTCATGATCTTTGTATCATCTGCAAACTGACTTGCATAAGTTTTCGTTCCATCCACCATATCATTTACGTAACTCAGGAATATTATGGGTACCAGCACCAAGCCCTGCAGGACTCCACTGTTACTTCGCTCCACCCTGACATCTTGTCCTTTGTTACTGTCCATATCTGTCGGTGTCTCATGAAGTCTCTCATCCACTCCAAGACTTTCCTTCAAGCCTCGTATGTGCTACATTTTCCACATTAGTCGCTTATGGGGTACAGGCAAACCCCGATTTATGATACCCCTAGATGCGATACCCCAGAATAGTGATGGGGGTAGAAATACCACCCTACCCCTCCTATCATAGGCCTGCCCTCGGTTTTGCGATGGTTTTTTTTTTTTTAAACCGATTTTGATGATGTTTTAGACTTAAATTTTGTGTTTAGGTTGATTTATAAACAGTTTTTAGACATACAGTAGATAAATGTGTTTTAGTCATAGGTGGAGTGAACACTGTTAGTTGTATTACAGATTCTTGTCCATCAGACGAGGCACATAACAGAATATTTTCGTGTTTGACCATTGAACTGTCATCTAACCTATCATGGAATACATTATAATAATTTTAAATAAATATTAATAATTATGAAAACCTTAGAGAGTAAATATTTCATGCATTGGTGAAAACTGACATCGATAAATCATGTTTTTACATTCGGGATGTTCAAGGAAAAACTCTTTGAAAATACAAAGGAGTTTCCAAAAAAATGTGGGAAAATAAAAGAGAAGAAAATAATTGAGCCCAGGAACCAGAACAGTAACTAAAACAACATAAAGAGGGGCTGTTGAAAAGGCAGTCTTGATCGCATCATCGATTGATAAATCATGTGTTAACATTCGGGTTGTTCAAGGGAAAATTTCTAAATAAATATTGGAAAATATGAAAGAAAATAAAGGAGCTCAGTGACCAGAAAAGTAACTGGAAAGACATAAAGAGGGGCCTTTGAACAGGCAATCCCGATTGCTTCATCAGCTGATATATCATGTGTTTACATTCGGGCTGTTCAAGGGAAAACGCTTTGAAAATATAAAGGAATTTCTAAATAAATATTGGAAAATGAGAGAGAAGAAAATAAAGGAGCTCAGCATCCAGAACAGTAACAAAAACAACTTAAAGGTGGGCCGTTGAAAAGGCAGTCCTGATTGCATTGTCAGTCGCATTCCCCGTCAAGAGAATTCCCAATCAAAACATCAGCGATTCTCCATGAAAACAGTTTGCACCTTGGACAATTCTGCATCATTCATACATTATTGTTATGCTTAGTAGATGTTTCTTTAATTGTCCCAGGACTGTCTGATGGTGGGATTGTAGACAATGCTTCTGCTTCTTCTCAACCAAGTTTTAATACGAGTCGGAGATCGAATTCTCCAGTGACCTTGACCGGGTACAAGTGAGATGGGCACTAGGTTTAGGATTAGGTTAGCTTCTTTTACAGTAGTTAGGCCATTTAGATTGGCCTTAAACTTTTTTTTGGACTCATTTGGGTGGATGTAGGATTTGACTGGAGGGAGAACTTCTATCTATCTATCTATTGCCAGACGCCTCAATCCCGTTTGGGGTGGCCACAAACAAATCGCCTCCAAGTCGCCCTGTCCCCCGCTATTTCACTCCCCTGCTCCCAGCTCACACACCCCTCTCTCATATACCTCTCCACCCCATCCCTCCATCTCATCCTCGGCCTCCCCCTCCCTCTTTCCCCCTCCACCTCACTCACATACACTCTCTTCGTCAGTCTTTCACCCTCCATCCTCTCCACATGGCCAAACCACCTCAGTGTGTTCCTCATAACGCTTCCTATCACATCCACATCAACACCACAACGCTCCTTTATATCCTCATTCATCAGCCTGTCTCTCCATGTGACTCCACAGGCTCCTCTTAAATAACTCATTTCCACTGCTCTCACTCTTGACTTGTGTCCTTCCAACAACGTCCAAGCTTCACTTCCGTACGTTAGAGTTGGTATCACAATACTGTCATGTAGTAACTTTTTCACATCCATGCTCACTTCCCTGCTTCTTATCACTGCTTTCAAGGAACCAGCGACCTTTCTTCCCTGCTGTACCCTTTCAAGCACTTCACCCTCCAAACCTCCATCCTTACTCATCACACTACCCAAGTACTTAAACGTACTCACATTTCCCAATTCCTCACCATCCAACCTCGCTGTACATTCACTGACTTCACCTCTCTCAAAGACCATCACTTTACTCTTCCCTACATTCACCTTTAGATTCCGTTTCTTACACACTCTCTCAAACTCATCCACCAAGCCTTGCAGCTCCCCTTCGTCTTCACGCAACAACACAGTATCATCTGCAAACAACAGTACAGGGAGTTTCCAAACACTATTCTCTCTCACCAGTGCCACTCCAACATCCACTACCCTACCTTGTATATATATACATATAACCCTGTATAGAGAGAGAGAGAGAGAGAGAGAGAGAGAGAATGTAGATATTTAGATGTATCATTTTATGATTTTCAGTGCTGCTCATAGTACAGTATTACAATAGTTCATTTGTGTGTTATAGCCAGTTTCCTGTCTGCTGTCACTATATGTCCTTTTTTTTTTTTTTTTTTTTTTTTTTTTTTTAGGATACCAAGCAATGCTAGTGTGGCCAGTAAAAGCAGTGGAGGAAAGGGAGGAAGCATTGATAGGAACTCTGAACGAGGTTCCCCAATGCCTCCCAGCTATTCAGTGGAGATGGTAGGGGGTGGTGGTAGTGGAAGCAGAGGACCCCAGCACATCACTCACATCACACACTCGGTCCACAGCCCACATTACCAGGACTACACTTGGCAGAGAAAGTAAGTGCCTGTATTGTGTATTATGTCCTTTCCCATGGTATATTTTTTCAATCATTTTGAAAAAATGTAATCTTCCTCTTGGTACCATCCAGTTGCACATGCAAGTAGACATAGCCAAAGGGTGTAATTGTATTGAGAAGGGTATCTGGTTGTATCGTCGATGGAGTGGCGCCAAGAGAGAGTAATGATGAGGCGTTGTAGGAGATGTCAGGGTAGGCCTTCTCTGTTCCGTTATCCTCTTTGTATTTTAAACGGGATGATGAAATAGGCAGATTTGGGTCGATGGAGTTTATTGTGAGGCAGTTATATGAATAAAAGTTAAAAACTTGGCATGACCCATGTAGCTTATGGTTCGTAGCAGTTTATGCTAGCTGCAGTCCTCCTACTTTATGCTCATTCTCCTACTCCCTATCTCTCTCCTTGTCTAACTAACTTTCCTACATGTGATATTGGACTTATATCCCCCTCTAGTTTCCAGCTAAAGTGTGTGGGCGTACATGTGCATATGTTTGTGCATTTGTGTGTGTCGGTCATATTTCCGGCACATGATCAGGGGTGTTTAGCATTCTTGTAAGGGGATGTGTAGTTGTGTCTTCCTGGAGAACTCAGACATAACTGCCTGTATTACATATTGTTACCTATAGCTGTATAGTTACATACCGTAGTTACATACATTGTCGTGTTTTATTATGCCTACATGTTGCTCGGTCACACCTACTGTTGTACCAACGACAGTAACTATTGTCATAATATATTAATGCATATTATATACACATTACAATCAGTTTGTAAGCTAATTACTGTAGGCTCTCAATCTTCGATTAATCTTACTTTGATATTTCATACTTCGATCAGACTCGCCTTCTCGTCCAAAATTCATGCTTCAGTTTCAAAAGTCGTGCTTCGATCACTCAGGCCGGGTTGTGAGCGCAAGTCGAAGCCCATCTGTTCATCTATCATGCCACCTGCCGGCCACTTGGTGAAGCTTGTCCTCATTCAAATGTTTGAAAACTTTTCTGTGATGATGGAAGCAGTGATAGCATCAGCATCAGTGGCCATGGTGATTGGGACAAGGATAAGCAAGCAGGTGTTCATTCAAGCGGGGTTGGGGCGAGCGCGAGTGATGGCAGCGAGGGTGGCAGTGGTGGCTGGCAACAGCGTCTCAACCATCACCTCGTAACCAGTCAGGACAATTCGCTGTCAAGTCAATTCGCCATCATAACAATAACGAGACAGTTTGCCGTCATTAATGAGGACAGCTATGAGTGATGCTAGAATGTAATTCAAAGGCGCTACAGCGAGGAAGAAACAAGTTAATTATTGACTAAAGGTGCGACTAATAAATACTGTAATATCCAAAGCCTGTGTTATTGAACATAGACTCTGATGGTTCCCCCTGAAATATAGTTATTAAAGTATTGATTAATTAATAATAAGTATATTTATTGAATGACGGGGAATCGTCTAGGATGCGAATTGTCCTGACGGGAAATCTTCCATGTTTTGACAGCGAATTGTCTGATGGCGAATTGACTCGATGGTGAATTGTCTCGGAACCCAACACTCACCACATGAGCTTCATTCTTTCTATATTAAATTGTGTGCAGCCTGTATTTCTTGCTTGTATTGCTAATAGTAAGTAAATATGTACTAAATATAAGCATATAAATATGGCTGTGTTAAGATTTTGGGTGGGTATAAGTGTATACACTTAACCCTTGGCTATTACGGGTTCCGCTATAGCGTATCTTGCTATCATGCCTATATAAAGAACTACCCCAATACCTTTATCATGCGCTAAATGCCTGCTATCGCGCACCGCAAATGTTCAAAAATTTCAAAAAGGCCAGGCTCCAGTGCTCCACCCAGCCAACAAAAGCTTCACTCCGTGATTGGTCGTGTGATGTCAGCACCAGCCGAGCGCTGATTGGCCGCCCGACCGAGTCTCATGCCCGCCAAACCATTCAAGTGCACGCCCTCAGACCGTGAACAGTGATAGCAAGAACAATAACCTTTTTTATGATATGACCATGGCCAACGTACCCCCTCCCCATCCCCCTACCATCACCCAACATAATGCTGCAGCACCTGCCAGTAAAATAAAGAAGAGGAAGAACCTAAGTTATGCAGATAAACTGGAAATGTGAAACTTTTAGAGAATGGTGAGACCAAGCGAAGTGTGGGGAAGAAACACAACATCAATGAATCAACTGTGAGGGGTATTTATAAGAATCGTGATCACATCATAAAACATGCTCATTTTTAGACTATTATATACTAATATGTGGTACAAAAAAGGTATCTTAGGGATAAATATTGAGGTCATGGCACCGGTTAGAATTATTACCATAAGTTCTTCAATTCGCCTATCATGGTTTCGGCTATAGCGCAGCCATAGCATGACCAGTTGGGAGTGATAGCCGAGGGTTGAGTGTACATAAAAGTTGATGTAGGTTTGTTGGCGACACGCTGGTCGCATGTATTTTTTTTCCATAAGTTTATCAATTCGCTTTTCAATAAATTGCATTTTGATCGTTTTTTTCAGTCCCAAAACCAATCGAAGATCGAGAGCCTTCTGCAAGTGAAGTACATAATATTGCAAAAGTAACATAAGTGTATGAATATTGTATCATAATTGCAGTTACATCGTGTTAATGCAATTGTAGTTACATTGTGTAAATGCAATTGTTACAAAAGCATGGTTATTACAAAATTGTAGTTACATCATGTTAATGCAACTGTCACAAAATGTAGTTGTTACAAATTGTAGTTACAGAATTTTAGCAGTTGTAATGTAATTGCAGTAATGCTAGTGTTTTGTAGTTACATAATTGTTGCAATTGTAACATAATTGCAGGAATGCTAGTGTTTGTAGTTACATAATTGTAGCTGTTGTAACAGATGCAGTAATGCTATCATTTGTAGTTACATAATTGTAGCAGTTGTAACATAGTTGCAGTAATGCTATCATTTGTAGTTACATAATCATAGCAGTTGTAACCTAATTGGAGTAATGCTATCACTTGTAGTTTGATTGTGTAACAATTGTAACATAATTGGAGTAATGCTATCATTTGTAGTTACATAACTATAGCAGTTGTAACATAACTGAAGGAATCACAAGTGTGTTCATTGTAGTTATATAACTGATACATGTGTGTATAATTTATACAATCATAGCAATACAATCATATCATGGATCAGCCATATTTGATGTACAGTACTTGTTTATTTGAGACACCATGGGTGTATTGGCTTAGTTTTGCTGCACAGTTTATTTGATACACCTTGGGTGTATTGGCTTAGTTATGTTGCACAGTTATATTGAAATTAAAAAGATAATATAGGTAACCCATATTTTGTTATTTTATATAAAATTAGATAAATAATATTATAATATGTACAGTATTCACTTAGTTTTGTTTGTACCACACATCACTTGATTTTATATTCCTCCAAAGGTTGTGAAGTCAGCTTGATATGTTTGCTCATTTATAAATTCATCTTTAGGTATAGGTTGTAACTACTGTGTGTGGTTGAGTATGGCAAAAGCTGCAAGATCCATTTTGTTAAGCATTTTTCACTTGATTTTCCTTGTTACTCTAATGTGAAGGATATGTGTGTACTTATATTTTAAATTCTCTGGTTTTACTTGATATTCATATGGATATATTATAATATTATCTTATGTAAGGATATACCTGTATATTGTCTCTCACTGTGTATATACATAAGGGTGTCTATAAATTAAGTAGTACTATTAAACTAATAGAGTAAATGTTTGACTCACTGATATTAAGTGTAGCAGTGGTGATGATAGTGAGGTTGGTTGAAGGGTGTTGGTAGGTTTTGGTCGAGGTGGGTCAGGGTCCTGGTGTGACTGCGTCAGTACTCGGTGTCATCACTGTGGGGTTGGCAGACAGGCTGGCAGGCAGGCAGGCAGGTGCAGGATGGCAGGCTGCTGTTGTCAGGCACATGGACTGATTGACGTTATTAGATGCTCTTAGTAAATGATAACACTGCTGAGCTGCTGCCTCACTCTGGTAGTTGTAAAGAAGATGTTGGTGGTGGTAGTGTTGGAGAAGGTGGAGGTTGTGGTGGAGGTGCAAGGAGGGAGAAATGTGTTGATGCAACATGACCATGCCGGGGCAACACTATTACCACAGTACAGATATACTTCCACTTTTCTCACGTTCTTTGTTTCTTCGTCTTCTTCTTAACTTGTAGTGTTTGATTTTCCTTAGTCCTTGCAATTAACTTGTAGGCTTGTAGAGTTGTCACTAAATCTAGTTTATCGCTGCCATTGTTTCTTGTAAATTGTGGAGTTGTGGTTGAGGTGGTTAGGGGCAATTACGGACGAGGTTAAGGTGTGTTGATGCTCCGCCAGCTCTCGCTATCTGTTTTGTTTGTTTGTTTCTTGTTACTTGTGATTGCGTGAAGTTGCCAGATTGAATGTAGTCAGTTCGTTTACCACTGTTGTTTACCATTGTAGAGGTTCAGAGAGAGGTGGAAAGATTAGTAAGAGAAAGTAAGAAGAGAGTGGATGAGGAATTTGGAAGGAATTTGAGTGTAAAGTGCAGGGACTATAAGAAAATGTTCTGGAAAGAGGTGAAAAGAGTAAGACAGGGTGGAAGTGAAGTTAGCAGGGGAGTGAAAGATAAAAATGGTAGATAACAGATGGAGAGAACACTTTAAGGAATTGTTGAACATACAGGATGGAAGTAATGCGAGTATAAGTGGCTGGGGAATGGCTGGGAGAAGGAGAGAGGTGAGAAGACAGGAAGAAATCAGTAGGATAGAAGTTGTGGAAGCAATGAAGAAAGTTAAATTGGGGAAAGCCCCGGGAATTGATGGAGTGTGTGGTGAAATACTGAAGCATGGGGGAGAGAGTAGTAGGATGGATGTGGAAAATGTGCAGATTGGCCTGGGAGGAAGGTAAGAGTCCCGGAGGATTGAAAGTCAGGTATAACTATTCCCTTGTACAAAGGAAAAGGGGAAAAAGAAGTGTGTGGTAATCATAGGGGCATTTGTCTTCTTAGTATAATAGGAAAAGTGTACGGTAGGATACTTATTGACAGTTAGAGAAAGAGCAGAGGAATTAGTTGGAGAAGAACAGGGAGGCTTTAGGAAGGGAAGAGGTTGTGTAGATCAGATATTCATTCTTAGATCTTTAGTGGAAAAGTTTCTAGAGAAGGAAAAGAAGTTGTATGCGGCTTTCATGGATTTGGAGAAAGCATATGACAGGGTGGATAGACAAGGATTGTGGAAAGTATTAAGAATATGTGGAGTAGATGGGAAGTTCTTGAATGCTGTGAAGAGTATGTATGATGGTGCTAAGGCTGCAGTGTGTGGATGGTGAAGTGAGTGAATTTTTCTTTTTGAAGGTTGGGGTGAAACAGGGATGTGTCATGTCTCCATGGTTGTTCAGTCTGTACATGGATGGGGTAATAAAAGAGATACAAGGTAGGGTAGTGGATGTTGGAGTGGCCCTAGTGAGAGAGGGTAGTGCTTGAAAACTCCCTGTACTGTTGTTTGCAGATGATACTGTGATGTTGAGTGAAGATGAAGGAGAGCTGCAAGGCTTGGTGGATGAGTTTGGGAGAGTGTGTAAGAAACGGAATCTAAAGGTGAATGTAGGGAAGAGCAAAGTGATGGTCTTTGAGAGAGGTGCAGTCAGTGAATGTACAGCGAGGTTGGATGATGAGGAATTGGAAAATGTGAGTACATTTAAGTACTTGGGTAGTGTGATGAGTAAGGATGGAGGTTTGGAGGGTGAAGTGCTTGAAAGGGTACAGCAAGGAAGAAAGGTTGCTGGTTCTTTGAAAGCAGTGGTAAGAAGCAGGGAAGTGAGCATGGATGTGAAAAAGTCACTACATGACAGTATTGTGATGCCAACTCTAACGTATGGAAGTGAAGCTTGGACGTTGCTGGAAGGACACAAGTCAAAGGTGAGAGGAGTGGAAATGAGTTATTTAAGAGGAGCCTGTGGAGTCACATGGAGAGACAGGCTGACAAATGAGAATATAAAGGAGCATTGTGGTGTGGATGTGGATGTGATATGAAGCAATAGGAGGAATACACTGAGGTGGTTTGGCCATGTGGAGAGGATGGAGAGTGAAAGACTGACAAAGAGAGTGTATGTGAGTGAGGTGGAGGGGGGAAGAGGGAGGGGGAGGCCGAGGATGAGATGGAGGGATGGGGTGGATAGGTATATGAGAGAGGGGGGTGTGAGTTGGGAGCAGGGCAGTGAAATGGCGGGGGACAGGGCGACGTGGAGGCGATTTGTTTGTGGCCACCCTGAACGGGATTGAGGCATCTTGCAATAGATAGATAGATAGAGGTTCAGGAAAGTAGTCTGCTTCGTATAAACTCATTAGACGTGGCTTGATTGTAGTTGTGGATTATTTTGATTGTAATTTGTACATTGATTGTTGATGTTCATAGTTTATCATTGTACAAACTCGTAAGGCTTGATTTGCTTGTAGTTGGTTCGTTGTTATCACTAGCTACCAGTGTAAGTAGACGTAGCCGAGGGGTGGTGGAGTAGGTGGGGGCTGTGTTGTACTTTACTCAGGTGTCACTTCACCCATTATGTCTACACATATAATGCATTTTTTTTTTTTTCCTTGATGCCTGTTGTCACTCATGGTAGTGCCACCTGAATGGTGGGTGTCACCACTTTCTACAAACAGCATGAATAACAGAGAAATTAACAGTGTGACAAGAGGAAGTTGTCACATTGTAAGTTTCCCACATAGGGTAAAGGAACTAATGGCAATAATTAACTGTCCCAACATCATGCCCAGAGTCCCCCCTTTGACCCTTCACTGTATGAGATCATTCTTATAACCACCTGCCAGTTACCAAAATGCTGCCAAACACCATTGTTATATGCTTCTATAATGCCCGTTCTGTGCCAAAAGCCAGATAAAAAATGAAAAGTTTCCCTCCCCATGGTAAGGTAGTCTCCTAGACTTGCCCAACTGCCTCGCTTTCCCTGCCACAACACTCATGTCATACAACCACTCAGTGGCTCATTCACATCACAGCAATGTGCAACTGATTTTTTTGTAGCCTAAATCATGTTGTGAAGCACAAAAAACAAACTGTTGTGGAGGAAAGGAAGGACTGAGTGTGAGGTACACAGCAACCCCCAACATTATGCAATATACGTTACAACTGAGATGAGTCTTTTGCCTGCACTCTAGCTACACTCAGTGGTCTTGTAGTGTTGTGATGGGGGGGTCATGTTGTATTCTTTGGGGCTGGATTTGGCAAGTTTTACTGTGGGATTTTGTATTCTATTACAGTATATGAATTCACATGATCATCTTTTTTAAGGTTCTGTCAGTCATTAGCCACTCACTAGATGTCTTGCATTGTAAAAATGGTGTGTTAAATGCAACTTACATATAGTTGGATGAAGACAGTCTCTGTATTATTTTCAGAAATTTTGTGGGCATTAAGCTTTGATAAACATTATGTTATAGGTATATTCTTATTGTGAAGCAATGCCAGCTAGCTAAATGTCTGCGAATATTGTTAAAAAATTATAAGGGCATTGTCAAACATTTCCGCTGTTAATTTCTCTGCCATGCTGTTCATAGAACGTGGTAGCACCCGCCATTCACGTGGCACTACCGTTGAAATTGTTAAGTTATGTGAAGGGTAAACTCAAAGTCCGTCACCAGAGGTCTTCTTTACTATGACTAGATGTAATACAGTCTGTCCTGGATGACGACCTGGTATGAACTGTGAGAGAGCCGGGCGTGCTCCCATCCCCAGCTTTCAAAAGATGCTACATAATCAAAATTCAGGCAGTGGTGAGACTTAAGTCAGCAAAATCAGTCACGTAGCCCTTCTCACAACTACACCTGGTACATATTACTGACATTAAATAACATTTACAAGAATAAACAAGGTTGACAAATTATACAATGTCCCTTTTATAAGAAATCATTAGTAACATTTTCCTCGGGGTAACTAAAAGTTGTGTCTCGTTACACAGTGGGAAAATACATAGATGAAGAGCCTAGTTACCTTGGGAATGAAGAAAGAATTGAGTGAAAGGAGAAGAGAGCCAAAGGTGGTAGTGAACATTGAAATCTCCTGGAGTGGAGACTTCAGAGAAAGGAGAAATGGATTCCATCTTAGAAGTAAGATAGTCGAAGAATTTTTCATAGCCAGTAGAATTAGGGGATAAGTAAACAGCACGGATACATTTAGTCGGAGAATGACAGGAAAGCTGAAGTCAGAGAGTAGAGAAATTGGAAGATTCAAAATCAGGAACATGAGAGCAAGATATATTGTTGCGTACTTATACACAGCAGCCACCTTTGGCTTTTAACCTCTAGGCTGCTGAGAGCTCTGAGCTAAGTCATGCCCTGGTGCGGCTATTTTCCGTTAACATTCGTTAAGAGCCTTCTGAGAGGTTTGTAGCAATCTGTCAACTGGTCCTCAGATGCTTGCAGCAACCAAGGGGTTAAATGAGTATAGAGAAAGTAGGAGGATACAAAGAGGGGTTTGCTCTCAGTCACTCCAGACAGCTGAGTCTTAGTTAGGAAGAGAAGATAGGTTTAGAGGAGGAGAGGTGGTGCTAAACAGTGAGAAAGTTAGAGGATAGGCTATGAATGTTGCAGAAATGAAGAAGAAGTGAGTCAGACAGTGGTTCCAGACATCTCTCTGGGTCGTCACTGGGAGAGGGGCAGACGGTGGGGATATTTATTGTCCAAACCCCCCCCCCCCCCCCTGGAACTCCTAGGCTTGTTCTTGTGACGCCATTTTGCTGATTTTGAATAGGATGTGTATTGTGTAAAATGCGTGTTGATTGATATTGACAGTAAGAGGAACTTGTATTGGAGTGTGTTCTGGCCTACTGTCTGTGTTACTGAAACACTGAAAAAATTCAGCAAAGGGGGATGTGAGAGGTGTAAGACTGAGAGGAAGACCACGAATAGGATGGATGGACAGTGTGAAGAGAGCGCTGGATGCGAGAGGGATGTCTGTTGAGCAAGGAAGAGTGGCTGTGCGTGACAGAAATAAAAGGAGAGAAATTGTGAATGAATAAGTGATGACGCAGCCCTGAGGGGATATTCTCCCGCATTTGGTCTGATCAGCTAGTCAGGTCAGGTGCGGGTAAGGGGATGGGTCTGTTATGATGTGGCAGGGGTAAACCAGTTCTGCTGTCGGGCCCTGCTGTGGATGTCACTGATTGCATTGCGCAGTTGACCCTTGTGCGGTGTGATGCGGTGAGGATCTGTCTGTTCTCCCCTTTGGGGCTAAGATGCGAATGAATGTGTTTGAATGGATGAGTAAATGGAGAGTGAGTCGTCCTGTCTCGGCTACCTCCCTTTCCTTGGGGGAAGCAGCCTAGGTATATAGATAGATAGAAGAGGAACTTGTATTGGAGTGTGTTCTGGCTTACTGTCTGTGTTACTGAAACACTGAAAAAATTCAGCAAAGGGGGATAGTCAGGAGCTAGTCCTGAGGGCTGATGAAATGGGAGCTCCAGCTCTCCACGTCATCAGCTTTTCATCCACCGTGGGAGTACTGCCCTTCGTGACTGATGCTACAGTCTACTCCTGCCTAGAAGATTCACGGTCTAATTGTGTGTTCACTGGAAGAAGGAGAATTGCTTTGGAATGGAAGAGGGCCAGTGTGGTACCAATTTGTAAGGCAGGGAACAAAGAAGAACCCCTGAATTATTGATCAGTGTCCCTGACCAGCATAGTCGCAGAATTGTGAGAGAGAATCCTGAAAGACCGATGGATAAAATATCTGGCAGAGTTGGACATTTTGGCAGGAAGTCAGTTTAGATTCAGAAATGGAAGGTCATGTGTTTCCAACTCGATGGGCATCTACTCAAGGATGATTGATGTGCTGCAAGAGAGAGAGAGTTGGATGAACTGTGTGTACTTATATCTGGAGAAAGCTTTTGATAAGGTACCCCACAAGCGACTAATGTGGAAATTGGAACACGCAGGAGGACTGAAGGGGTACCTCTTGGAGTGGATGAGAGACTTCTTGAGATCATCACAAATGAGGACAGCAGTAAAAGACAGGATGTTGGAATGGAGGGAAGTAACAATTGGAGTCCCACTGAGCTTGGTGTTAGCGCCCATAATGTTCCTGATTTACGTAAACTATGTGGTAGATGGACTGAACAGTTATGCAAATCTGTTTGTTGACGATGTAAAGATCATGAGGAGAGTAGAAGTTGAAGAAGACTGTAAAATGCTGCAGGAAGACCTGGATAGGTTCGTGATTGGAGCTGGGTGTGGGAAGTGAAATTCAGTGAAAAAAATGTAAAATATTGGAAATGGGTAAACGTACCAAGAGACCATCACTGAATTATTTGATGGGTAATGAACTAATCAGAAAAGTGAGAGAAGAGAAGGACTTGGGAGTGCTGGTCCAGGATAATATGTCACCTGAAAAGCACATTAACAAGATAGAGAGATGTATAATCACATCACTAACATAATAGTAGCATTTCATTACATGGATGAGATGATGAAAAAACTGATAGTGGCCATAATCTGCCCCAGTTTGGAATATGCAGCAGTAGTGTGGTCCCCACATTAAAAGAAAGGTGTAAACAAGATCGAGACAATACAAAGAACAGCAACCAAGATGGTCCCTAGCCTAGTAGATCTGTCAGACAGGGAAAGGCTGGAAAAGCTAGATCTATTTACCTTAGAAGAAAGAAGAGAGAGGGGCAACATGACTGCAGTGTTCAGGACAAAAATTGACAGAGAAGATCTGTTTGTATGGGATGGGAGAGAAACAAGAGGACACACAATGAAACTGAAAATGCCAAGTTGCTTGAAGGATATCAAGAAAAACAGAATTCCATATTGATTCATAGACCTGTGGAATAGCCAGGACAAAGATCATCCAATCTAAAAACATAAATGAGTTCAGAGCATAATTTGACTTATCAAGAAGCAGAGATGGGACCCCATGAACATAGCTCATTTCCTGTATATCACAACAAGGTAAATACAACTAGGTAAATACACACACACACACACACACACACACACACACACACACATGTATGTGTGTGGGAAATGAAATTTAATGCAAAGAAATGTAAAATATTGGAAATGGGTAAAAGTACCAAGAGCCCATCATTGAATTATTTGATGGGTAATGAACCAATCACAAAAGCGAGAGAAGAGAAAGATTTGGGAGTGCTGGTCCAGGACAGTTTGTCACCTGAAAAACACATTAACAAGGCACTTAGAGAGACGTATAAACTCTTGACTAACATAAGAGTAGCATTTCATTACATGGAAGATGAGATGATGGAAAAATTGATAGTGGCCATGATTTGCCCCAGGTTAGAATATGCAGCAGTAGTGTGGTCCCCACACAAAAAGAAAGATATAAACAAGATTGAGAGAATACAAAGAACAGCAACCAAGATGGTCCCCAGTCTGGCAGATTTGTCATTTAGAGAGAGAGGTTGGAAAAGCTGGATATGCCTTCCTTAGAAGAAAGGAGAAAGAGAGGAGACATGATTGCTGTGTTCAGGACCATGGTGGGAGTAGATAAACTTGACAAAGAAGATCTGTTTTTATGGGATAAGAGAGTAACAAGAGGACACGGAATGAAACTGAAGAAACCAAGCTGCTTGAAGGATATCAAGAAATATAGTTTCCTTATAGATGTATAGACCTGTGGAATAGCCTGGACAAAGAGATCATCCAGTCTAAAAACTTAAACGAATTTAAAGCTAAATTTGACTTACTGAGAAACAGCGATGGGAACCCACGAGCATAGCATACTTCTTGTGTATCTCAATTAGGTATATTGGGTAAATACATAAGTATTTGGAACGACTTAGACAAAAAGGTGGTGCAGGAGAAAAACATTTATGTGTGTAAAAGTAAACTAGATAAATGTGGATATGGAGACAGGACAACATGAGCATCGCTCAATTCCTGTATACTACAAATAGGTAAATACAAATAGGTAAATACACACACACACACACACACACACACACACACACACACACACACACACACACACTTGGTAAGCTGCTGTACTCACGCAGTTGCAAGCGCTGGTCCACTTGCCAACTGGTGGATGGGAGTTCGCGCCTCGCTCAGGTTGCGAAAAGTTTCACTGACAAAGTGGGTGGTTACTGTCCCCCTTGAGCAAGGGGATGGGTGTGTGCGTGTGTGAAGGTCACAGCCTTGCCCTTAGATCGGACTATATGAGCTCTCAGCTCCCTTCCGGGAGGGTAAAAAGCTGAGATCACGACCATCAAGTGATCCTGACCGACCCGGTGAATTACACACACATGCACACTTACTTACTTTCAGATCTAATTTGCCAACAGATTCATGTGTCATCCAACCTGATCTTTCATTTCATATTTATGATATGGTAACTATAGTGTTTCTTATTTTGTATGGTGAAAATGTGTTCTTTCTTTTTAAAAAAATCAATAATAATAATACTGTATTTCTTTAATTTTCAACAGACCCCCAAATCCTGGAGACCTAAGAAGTATACACATTGAGAAGTCTTCTGAACCTTTAGGGATTCAAATTCGTTGCCTAGAAAATGGAGGAGTATACGTATCGTCTGTGACAATCAACTCCCTAGCATCACAGGTGAGAGTGGTGACAGTATTTATCTGTTTTTAGATGGTGAATCATTGTCTTAAGGAGGAAAAACAGTAGTTTTTATTCAAAACTCTTTGGATATACTGTGAAGAGCAGGCTCTCAGCCATCTGACACAACCTAGGCATTTTAAATGGTGAAGGGAGGTATCATCTCAGATTCAGAGAGGAGGATAGGGTGCATTGCTTCTGCATTCTTACTGACCCTATCAGGTTTCTGGGCCAGGAAGATTATATTTGTGCTAGGGTCAGCCACTCTTGTGCTGACCCATATCCTTCCCGTTATATTTTTCTTGGATTGCTCTGTTTAAATAGTCTTTTCACGATAGAATGTTGGTTTTGGTGTCATTTTAAAGCTGAATAGTTGTAATTTATCGTGGTATGTTCAAAAGGAAAAACAAAGAAAATGAAAAGCCAAACTGACGAGTTGAATTTGATTCCAAGGGTCTCCCAGGATAATTTTAGTTTTTTTTTTTTTTTTTAATTGTATGATGTTGTTCTCTGTATTATTGCAGTTTTACAGTGATGCAAGAAAATTAAGACAAAATACGATAATTCATTTTAAAAATTATGATGTGCAGGCATTTCTTTCCTTCACTCTTTCCTCTTTCTTCTCCCTACAGGTGACTTTACACCCAGTCTTCTTTCTTTCCTTCATTCCTTCATCTTCCATCTGCCTATGGGTAACTGTATGCTGAGTGACAAGCCAAATGGTTTCGGGTACACCAAGAAACCATTTACTACGCTGGATGGTAACCATATAACCCAAATTATGACGCCTGGTGGTTTATGAGTAATTAAGGGGCTCCAGTCGGATTGAGCCTGTGTAGGTTTACGTCCGAGGTGCGATTGGGGTGTATTGCTCGCGTAATGCCACTCAGGGATGAGTGAGGCTGGTCACTCTTATCTTAAATGTCAGGGCCAACTTGCCTAGCCCCAGGTTCTTACACTCCTCATGGGGCAACATAGGATTGGATGATGGATGGCAAACATACATACAGTATACAGCATGTATGTCTTCATTACCCTTCGTCTCCATCACTACACCATCCACCTTTTTCTTCTTTCCCTCCATGTGCTCAAAGGGATATCAGATAAAGTACTGCATACAGTATATATTGTGGAGATTGTCAGGTGTGAAAGGATTCAACTTGCTGGTGAGTCTCTTGAGTGTGTGGAAGAGTTTTGTTATTTGGGAGACATGTTATGTGCTGGAGGTGGGGCTGGAGTTAACTCTGTGGCTAGGGTGAGAAGTGGTTGGAAGAAGTTCAGGAAGCTGTTGCCTCTCCTGACGTTGAAAGGACTCTTCCTAAGGGGTCTTTGTATGCAGCATGTGTTAGGAGTGTGATGCTGTATGGTAGTGAGACCTGGGCAATAAAGGAAGATGATATTCGCAGGCTCAGATGTACAGAAATGACAATGATTAGTTGGATGTGCAGTGCTTCCCTGTGTGCAAGGCTTGGAGGGGCTGGGTTTACAATGGAAGAGTTGAGAGGTAGGATGGGACTGGAGTGTATTGGTGTTGTGATGAGGAGATGTAGATTGAGATGGTTTAGGCATGTGGAGAGGATGGGGGATGATAACTGGGTGCAGAAGGTGAGAAGTGTTAATACTGGGAGTGGGGTTACGAGGGGTAGACCGAGAAAGATGTGGAACGAGGTCATTAAGTGTGACCTCAGGTTTAAGGGACTGAACAGGGAGGCTGCCATAGATCGTGCAGCATGGAGAGCCGCCATTAGGTGACCAAGGCCGACACATGCAAGCATGTTGGAGCCTTGAAAAACGAAAATGAAAATGATGTTCCAGCATCTTTTGGCAGATTTTGCAAGGTGTGTGTGTTTCCCCACATTCATAGCTCATAGCTCCTGAGTCATTGATACAAATAATGTACAGGGATGCTTTCAGCCCTGGAGCAGATTGTTTTTTTTTAGTTTTACACAGAAATGGTCTTTGAAAATTATTACTTTCAGTGGGTGCTGTGTGCTTACCCCCTTGCACAGTTGCTGGCCTGTACTGGCTTACTAAGTAAGCAGTCACTGGTAGAGGTATTGCCCTGGGGAGGGACATGGTCATTAACAGTAAACAAAGTGGTTAATGTAAGGACATGATCATTTACTGTGCTGACTGGTAAAACTAGGTTCTTTACTTGAATCTCAAACTTTCCTTCAACCAGTGTTCACAGGCACTCTAATTGAGTAGGTCATTGCATGTCAGTTGGGTACCACGTGTGGGTATCATGTGCATATAACTTGGATTACGTCTGTAGGGAAGTGATGCTGTCTGCAATTGCTTTACATATTCATGCTTCTCCAGGTGCTAGGCTGCCAACAGTCTTTTTTGTAACAGCAGAGTTTTTTTTATCACTGACGATCAGTAAGATGACTCTAGGTAACAAGTTCATTGTTCACTGACTTTCATCAAAACCATCATCTCAAAACTACCTTTATACAAGTCCACTCAGTCTGTTGGCCAGTTACCATTGTCGACTTTTCCATTTGGGACTATTGAGTATCAGTTTTGCAAAGCTAACAAGATTCCCATGCAGTATCACCACGACACTAGTAACTGTCATGGCCAAGTGCCAGATGGTAGATCGTGGAACAACACTAGAGGCTTGTAAGAACCAGTTTTGCATCCTGCACTTCATGTACCACAACAGAGGGTGCTTTATTGCTGAAAGGTGTCTTTATTGTCAACTCCTTCTGCCTCAAGTGACCTTTGATAAGGAGCTTTAAGAATTCTTAAGTTCTTTTATTAACTGAATTCTTAACTCATAAGCTGTTATATATATCAGTAGATGACAAGGCTGTGACCACCATGTACCTCAATAAAGAAGAATTACAGCCATCTCCTGAGTTACATGATTTCTAGGCATCTGGGTTTGAGTTATGTGGTGCCCAAAATTGACACCAGTTTGACTTGGATTTTAACCCAAGTACACAGTCTGATATCAACCGAAAGATCTGATTGTCTTCAGTATTTGACAAAGTTTTGCCATGTTTCTCCAACATCTGTGTGAAATTAGATTTAAGGCATAGACCAGAGAGGCAACAAATGTTTATTGTCTGCAATAATAACAGTAAAATCACCCGTGTGTCAAACTAATGGGGGGGGGGGGATAAATCTATGAAGGCCTTGATATGAACTGGAGGGAGAGAGAGGAGGGGGGAGGGGGAAGGAGTGGCTAAAGCCATGAAGGCCTTAATATGAAGTGGAGAGAGAGAGAGAGAGAGAGAAAGAGGGTTGGAGGTGTGAAGGCCTTGATATGAAACAGAGGTCTGAATGTGGCAGCTGTGCGAGGAGCATTATTTCCCATGTTAACAATGGATATGAAAGCTTGCCCTGAAAATGGAAGGTCAGGAATAAGAACAGTGGAAAGTGGATTATTGAGAATTGTGTGTATGGAGTGCAGAGAGTGGACTGCATGAGGAATAATGTGATTCAGGAAAGATATGGGGTATGAAAGTCTGTGGACATTAGAGTTGAAGAGCATGCATAGATCGTATTGTCATGTGGAGAGAATGGGTGTGAATAGAATGCTGAGAAAGGTGTGAGATTGAAGGTGGGAGAAGGAATGGTAAGCTAAAGAGGTAGATAGGTATGGTAAGTAAGTGTGTGTGTGAAGTGAGGTATAGTGGTTGGTGGGACTAGGGAACTGACTGTGATTGAAGGTGATTGGAAGAATTTTGTATGGATGAGTTTATGAGAAGGGTTACACATTGCTGTTTTTACCTGGTAATATGACAGTCATCAGCTTCACTTTAGCTGATAAGTAATGTGAAGCAAGTAAATATAGATGTTTATTCATATGAGGTATTAGGATTTAAGGAAACTGAAATTGTGAGTGACTGAAAGCATGTCCCATTTAATAGGGCAGGCTTTTGGTAGTTCTACTTCTGTCAGGTTTTTTCCTTTGTCTGCCTAACCTTTGCCCATCCTTAGCTGGGAAAAGAGATGAGGGTGATGATGATGAAAGTGTGTGGAAAGAAATTGTAGGTCACAAAAGTCTAAAACAAGTTACTTCACTTTACATGTAAACAGTGTTTTGGAGCGTCGTGATTATGGGGATAGTGACATAATATTGGTACCATTTAGTTGCATTACCTCTGATCCCTCCATATATAATTTTACTGGATGTTTATTGTGTCACTGTTCTGCTCATTAGAGTATAGCACTGTTCTTAACTGATGTATATTTCTTTTGGCTAGGTTGGGTTACGTGTAGGTGACCAGTTGCTGGAAGTGTGTGGCATCAACATGAGATCAGCTACCAAACAGTCTGCTTCCATGGTTCTCTCTCAGTGTGGCACTTCTGTTACTATGCTGGTTCAGTACAACCCCGAAAGTGAGTACTGTATAATAATATAACCTATACCAGTGGCATACACTGGGGGAACACAAGAGCCACAATCCCCTCTCCATTGTGTAGAATTTTATACTGATTAAGAGACATACCTTGAGTAGCCTACAGAATAATTCTGTTGTTTCACTCATGAAAACGGTACTCCATTAGATGTCATACTTAACTGGTGCTGAACATGGCTCATGATAATGGATTTGCATGATAATGAATACACAGAACCTGTGGGATTTATCCTAATTGGTCCTAGGAGCAAAGGTGAAATAAGATGTAGCTGCCTGAGATTCTAACAAAGGTGTCTCAAGTTCAACCCTGTCCTGCAAGTTGGGTCCTTGTCAGTTCTTTCTTGCTCTCTACCCCTGGGGGTAGGGGGGTTTCAAGAATACTCCCCGTGTATCCCTGCTTGTCGTGCAAGGCGACTAAAAAGGTTGGTGGTGGGTTAGTGCCCCACCCCATAAAAAGAACTAACTAAACAAGCAAATAAAGTGCCTCGGAGCAGGACGGACCATACGTTGACGACTAAGGAATGGACAAAGGACATTCTTAGGGTGGGGACGTGGAATGTGAGAAGAATGAATGATAAAGTGAAAGATAGAGAGATTGTGCAGGTGTTTGAGGATGCAAGAGTGGATATGTGTGGATTGACTGAAACTAAATGGAGAGGTGAAAGGGTAAGAGAATGGGAATACGGTGTAGGAATATGTGCTAGAGTTAATGAGAATGAGAGAGCAAGAGAGGGAGTATGTCTGATGATAAACAAGAAGTGGAAGGAGAATATAAGAGAGTATGGAACAGTGAGTGCAAGGATTGTATGGGTAAGGATGAAAGTAGGTATACAAGCGTGGGCGATTGTGTGTGCATATGCGCCAACAGAGGACCGAGTGGCAAGAGTGAAAGATGAGTTTTGGGCAAGTGTACAAGCAAAAATATGGACAAGTTTGAGAGGAGTGAGAGAATGTTTTTGATTGGAGACATGAATGGCAAAGTTGGGAATGTATGAGTGGATGGAGTGGTTGGTCAGTGGGGTGTGCCAGCTGAAGTATATGGGAATGGTAGTGATTTGTTGGACATCTGTGCTGGTAAGGGGTTAGCTATAGCTAACACCTACTTTCGGCATAAGATGATCCACAGGTATACATGGACGGTTATGAGGAGAATGGATGGTGAACTTGTTGAACAAAAGGCAATGATAGACTATGTGTGTGTGAATGAGCGAATGAGAAGACAAGTGGTGGATGCAGGAGTGTGGAGAGGGTGGGGGAATGGAATCTCAGACCATCACTTAGTGATGGCCAAGGTAAGGCTGCAAAGAAATTGGTTGAAGAGACGACGGGGAAGACAGGAGGAAACGGCTCCTGTGAGAAGAGTGGAGAAATTGCAAGACTGAGAGAGAATTGCAGAGTATAAGAGCATAGTGGAAGAAAGATTGGGAAGGTATAAGTTAGAGCAGATTGAAGGGGTGGAAGACGTATGTAAGATATTCACAGAAGAGATAGGTGCAGCGTGTGAGTTGGTATGTGGAGTGAGGAGGAGATGCAGGGATGTGCAAGGGACAGCATGGTGGAATGATGAGATGAAACGAGCTGTGGAACAAAAGAAGAAGGCATATAGTGAATGGCTAGCGAACAGAGGTAAGGGAGAAGATGAGAGAGAGAGAAAAGAGAGGTACAATATATGTGAGCTGGAGAAGGGAGGTGAAGAGGTTGGTGAAGGAGAGTAAGAAGAGAGTGGATGAAGAATTTGGGAGGAATCTGAGTGTGAAATGGAGGGAGAGTAAGAAATTGTTTTGGAAGGAAGTAAAGAAAGTAAGGCAGTGTGAAAGGGGAAATAGTAGGGGAGTGAAAGATAGGAATAATAGGTTGTTGGTGGAGAAGAGAGAGAAATTGAGGAGATGGAAGGAGCACTTTGAGGATTGTTGAATGTAGAGAGTACTATCTATCCACATCAGCTGCTGGCAGTATCTGAAAGTAGCCATCTAATGCAAATCTGGGTGTGCTGGACCAAAACACCTGTTTTCAGGCAGAGAACAGCATAGGTGAGCACCTCTACCATCACTAGGCTTATTTTGACCACTTTTCAGGTCTGTTCATGGAAACAAATGAAAGTTGAAATAGTGGGCATTCTAGGTAACTTTGGCTCCCAGACCTCGTCAGATCAGGCACAGAAGCTGACAATGGCTCCAGCACTGAATGGGTTAACCTCTCATCCCCCACCATAAGCACTGTACTAAATCACATGCGGAAGTATTGGAAATGGCAGCAGGAACTGCATCCATGGCACTGGTGCAGGCATCTTGCTCCTGTGATGATGTGATAGAGAAAATGGAGCAGCTGCTAATGATATGACTATTTAACCAGAACACAGCCCATATTGCACTATCAGAGTCTTGTGCAAGAAATGGCATGTAGCATGTGGCACAAGGGCAAGGCTGAGCATGATGGTGTTAGTGGTGTGCATACAAGCCAGGGTGGTGAGGGAGCAAGGCTGTGTGGCGAAAGTGCAAGCCAACATGCAGCACCACTGGAGGCCTGTGTTATCCTACTCAGTGAGAATTTTGTGGCAGATGATGGCTGGTTTGCCCACTTTAAGAGGCGTGCAAGCATGCACAACGTTAAAATGCTTGGAGAGACAGCGAGTGTGGACACTGATGCAGCAAACCAGTAATGATGGACACACAACAACCACTTCACATCTGCCCTGATTCAATTAGTTGTACAGTTTGGTGAGTTTGATTAAATTAGGTTAGATGTTACGTCGTTCATTATATTAGGTTAATATTTAGGTTAGGTTAGATTACTCATCTTAAAGTTTGATTAGGTCAAGTTAAGTTAGGCAAGGCAAGGCTGTGGTTAAGGTTAGATGAGTAACAGTAAATTTGAGTGGATTTGAGCAAGTTTTATGAAGTTTAGCATCATCCTTGAGCATGCCTAGCCATCATCATTTCTTCACAAGATTTCATGTTGTTGTTTCTAGGCCATTTAGAAGGAAGGGTTGGGGTGGGTTACTGTATATTGTTTTGTTAGGTTAGGTTAGGTTAGATTACTATATTGTAAGTTAGGGTAGGTTTGGCAAGGTTATGGTTGTGGAAGGTAAGGCAGGTAATAAATTTATGCAGATTTGAACAAGTTTTATTGAGTCTGTAACACTATGCCTGAACATGCCTAGCCATCATAAAAGTTCATTGTAAGACCTAGTTTTTATTTGAGTATCAGTACTTTCCTAGGCTGTTTTGCAGGAGGAGTCATCATGATAGCCAAGGCAACACAAACTAAGGAAATACAAACTCAGAGCTGGTAAATGCAGGCACAGAGTGAAGCCTGGGTATACTTGTGCTCTGGTGAGCAGCAGTATGATCGGGCGGTCCTATAACAATACCACCACAAGTCACGTGGCCTCAAGTTGAACTGAAGTGTCCATGCTATTTATTTGTTTAGCACCAGTGTGAACTAAAGTTCTTATTTACTTTATTTATTTATTTATTTATTTTTTCCCCAGCCATCTGAATATGGGCATATTCCGAATATGGGGCATTCAGATACAAGGAAGTTTATTGTATATCAATCCATCTGTCATCTTAACCTTTTATCCCACTAACACATGGGATGGGAGGGTTTCAGGAGCAGGAGCAGGAAAGTAGAATAGCTGATGAACTGTGAATTAAACTGTCCAGTGAAGTGGGCCACATATCCATCTCTCATCTTTCGTGCTATCAATATCCTCAGCTTCACCCCACAGACTAAATGATTCACACAATATTGTGCTTTGTACTGTGTGGTAAGTAGAACCATTCTATTACTGCTTGGTATAAAAGGAGTGCAACCCTTGTCATGTACATCTCCATACATATTTCATCCATCTTATGATTTTTTTCTTCAGTTTTTTGCTTCCCCAGATTCTATACCACACCTATACACAGTTTCATGTGCAATTTTCATCCACTTTCTGGCCGTCAATTCTTCATCCTACCTTCAAACTCACTCATATATACTCTTTTCACCATCATACTCTCATCTAGTATTTTTAAGAATTCCATCTAAGTACACTCTCAGTTTACCATTGATCAACAGACTTCTTGTTTCATATCTGTTACAGGTTTATGCTTTTCATATCCTGTTCTTACCAGCTTATGTGCATTCTTTAAGTGTTCCATTTCTACTTCTCTCAAGTCTCAGTCTTATGCTAGTTCTGGTGATTCCTTGCAAAAGAGAACACAATTTTTTTTTTTTTTCTTATACTCCAAGAGGACGGACTACAGCCTTTTCTCCAAATTACTGTTCTATAATTGGCGTCTTTATCATCGTCCTGGTTTGATCCTTGAAGATGTGAATCAGAAGAGAATTTTCTGCTTTCTGTCCCACTAAAAGATATGAGGCAGCATGCAACACAAGTGCTTGGTAGTACGGTTGCCATATCCATTTCCCAAAATGAAGAGGAGGGTTACCTATCGTCCATTCTTAACCCATTTACAATACTGTACCATATAGTGATCCCTTGGTTATAGCACATTTGGTTATCACAGTTTTCGTCATCACTTCTAAATGAAAGTCTGCCCCCCTGGCATTATTGTGCATTTTTCAGCTCAAGAACATTGTTATCACGCACCTGAGCCGACAATAATCATGCAGTGTGTGTGGTATTTGATGGCTTTGAGGGATTTGAGGATGAAGCCCTACTTGAGGAGTTATTCCCAGGTGGTGGAGACCATTAACTCTCCACCCCTTAGCCTCAGAATCTTACCTCAAGCTCCTTTCAAGTCTCTCCAATTTTGTACCCAGTAACAGATTTAATATTCTTTATTGCACCATTTTCATCACATTCTATTAACCTAACCATGTCTGTGTGTGTTTCTGGCACTTACCATAACAGTATGCATGTATTTAGTGGGTCTAAACTGTCATAATAAGGAAAGGTGGGGTTTGAGCTTTGGGTGCCTGGGACCATTTAGAATTAATTCCATAGGCTCTGTGTATTCATTATCGTGAGAAATTTTTTATTGCACACCATATTTGGTACCAACTGTGTGTGATAACCAAGGGATCAGTGTAGTTGCGTTTTAAGAATGTGGGGAGTATATTGGTGTTATTCACATTCCATTTATTACCAGTCTTGGAAGTAGTTACCTTAATCCATGGCTGACTATAGACATACTGCTGCAATAGGAATGCTCAGGATCCTAAAACACTGATTAAGGCATATGTTGCACAGAATACCAGGAGGCTGAGGGATGGGAGGGAAGCAGTGGTGAGAGCAGTGTAGAGGGGTCGTGGTCAGGCACTCCAACACCCCGCAACTCACCCAAGCCAGCCCCATTGGATGTGCCCCGGGAAGAGGATGACCTGCCTCCATCATCCACCTCCACACTGCGCAGTCCACTTGATCTTAGAGACACTCTTGACCATTCACTCCCACCCTCTGCCCGCTCTACACTCACCCGACCTGAGATTGCACATGTCATGAGTTCACTGAAGAGACAAGAGACATTTTCTAGGTAAGTTTTCTTTCTTGTCCCTTTCTTTTCTGACATTAATTTTGAAGCTCAGGGCTTTAAGGCTACAAAGGGCTTTACGACATATTGTAAGGTAGGCCTAGCAGATATAGATATTACTGAAAATTAAATTTTGTAACACCTTGAAGCTGTTTTAAGTGGTCTACCCCTTGACATATTCCAGCATATGTGCAGGCCAACAAAAAGCTCCCGTGGTAAGACTTACATTCAAAGAATCTCTTCCAATATGCATTCTCTTTGGCCATCTCTCCCTCAGGGAAGGGCAAGTAGCTGATAATTCATATAACAAAGGACACAATTTCAGTGGTGCACATAACAAAATATACAGTCTTTATCAGCATCTGATTAAGTGCTAGCCAGCCAGATTGTCATCATCTTCAGTAGGAAGATGATGTTACTACATGCCCTTATAAAAAGGATGATATGCAGTAGGAAAGATCATTAATTGGGCTGCACAGCAGTTTGCAAACAAACAAGAGTATCACACAGACAGGTTACGACCATCAGTGATCAAAATCGTATTTTTAAAAAGTATATTAACATTGTTATTTCTTATTTGATCTGAAGATACAAAGAATAACTACTAATATCAGTTTGGTCTCGGCAAGAATGCCAGAATTGGCAATACAGGAAATTGTAAAATATCCAACATACATATAAGTTCAGGAATCTGTTACCTCTCGTGAAATTGAGAGGGCTCTCCCTCCATGCTAAGAGATCTTTGTATGTGACATGTGTTAGGAGTGTAATGCTGTGAAGTATTGAGACCTGGTCAGTAAAGGAAGAGGATATGCACAGGCTTAAATACACAGAAATGACAGTGAGTTTGTGGTTGTGCTGTGCATCCTTGAGTGCGAGGCCTGGGGGGGCTAGGTTTATGATGGAAGAGTTAAGAGGAAGGATAGAACTGGAGTGTATTAGTGTTATGATTAGGAGAGGTAGATTGAGATGGTTTGGGCATGTGGAGAGAATGGGGGATGATAATTGGGTGCAGAAAGTGAGACTTATTAACTCTGGGGGTAGAGTTGCGAGAGACAGATAAAAAAAGATCTGCCGCCAGAGATTGAGCATCATGACGAGTCACTGTTAGATGACCAAGGGCTATGCATACAAGGATGTTGGAGCCCTTATAAACGAAAGAAGCTGGGGTGCCAGAAGTTGCTTTACCGGCATGTAGTGACATAGTACTCCCCTAAGGGGGTCTAACCCCCTATAAAATCCTGATCCTGTTCTGTATAGCTCCTCAGATGTAGTAAAACAGCCTTAAATACTGTAAAAAGCATGATAACATGTCATTGTGCTGTTCAGGGGGGTCCCAATGTTACAAGTACAATATTTACGTTTATGGAAATCTGCTCGCCAAGAGACTGCTTATATAAAAGAGTATATAACCAATGGGAAAAAGGAGATTTGGTATTTAACCTCCACCAGCCTATACCTATAAAGCTATGTAAAGCAAATTAAAGCAAGAATAGCAGTAAGTTACATCTAAAACACACATTGTGTACAATAGGCCCTCCTTGCATTTCTGGTATGTGTTGCATAGTAACCAGTTTACACAGTCATTTGTTAAGCTATGGGTATCATGCATGCCAGTCCTTTGTATATTGGGATATGTTTTTCCATAATAAAAGCTCACAATGACTATATAGGCAAGGTGCCAGAGATTGAGGAGCATGGAGAGCTGATGAAGGCTGTTGCATGCAAGCATGTTGGAGCCATTATTACAGTACAGTACATCCATCAACTTTGCGAATTTTAACTTTGCGATTCACCAATTTTGCAAGGTAGTTTCAAAAGTCATGTATTTTTTAACATTTATGAACTTTGCGAGCCAAAAACCTTTCTAACAACTTTACCTAATCATCCTTCCCTCCTCTTTTCTACTGTGATGGCTCTGTAGCTATTTCTTGTACTGATAAAGCAGATCTCTTCACTCAGACTTTCTCCTCCAATTCCACCTTAGACGATTCCGGTGCTGTTCCTCCATCACTTCCCCCCTCTGACTTCCTCATGTCTGACATTAAAATTTCTTCAGCTGATGTATTTTCTGCCATTGCTGGCCTCAGTACTAATAAGGCATATGAGCCTGATGGAGTCCCTCCTGTTGTTCTCAAGAACTGTGCTTCTGTGCCTACACCCTGCCTAGGCAAACTCTTTCGCCATTGTCTGTCAACTTGTACCTTTCCTTCTTGCTGGAAGTTTGCTCTCATTCAGCCAGTCCCAAAGAAGGGTGACCACTCCCAACCCACTAACTATCGTCCAATTGCTTTAACATCCTGTATCTCAAAAGTTTTTGAGTCTATTCTTAATAGAAAAATTTTAAAGCATCTTTCCTATCACAACCTTCTTTCTGATCGTCAGTATAGGTTCCATCAGAGACGCTCCACGGGTGATCTTCTCACCTACCTTTCAGACTCCTGGTCATCCTCCTCTCGGGACTTTGGCGAAAACTTTTCCATTGCACTTGACATCTCAAAGGCTTTCAATCGAGTCTGGACCTGATTATGGATTCCAGCATTGGTTCAGACAACATAGATCATGCCAAACCAACTTATTTGAATTTTTCCATGGAATGTTGAGTGAGTATGACAGGAATAGAGCTGTAGACATCATTTACTTAGACTTTCAAAAGGCATTCAGCAAAGTGCATACCTCTGCATAATGTCAAAAGCACTGTATGTGCACTCGATATTAACTGAGAGCTTACACTCTGGATAGAGAACTGGCAGATGGATAGGAAACAGCAAGTATTGGTCAAAGGAATTCATGAGATTTGGTCTTCAGTCACTTAGGAAGCTCCATAAGAGTAAGACCTAGGTCCACTGCTGTTTGTCATTCATATCAGTGGCATGGATGTTGGCCTGTTAAGTGTAATCTCGAAGTTGCAGATGACATCAAACTTGGAGCAAATGTGAGCAGTCATGAAGGGATTGAGGAGCTCCAGGCACACTTGTGTAGGCTAGGGGAATGGTCTGATACATGGTAATTGCCATTTAACTTGGAGAAATGCAAGGTGATATATATTGACCATGCGAATCCTGGGTCAGACTATTCACTTTTGGGAACTCTGAGGATGATTAATTTGGAAAAGGAGTTAGGTGTTCTGATCAGTACAGACCTAATTTTCCTAATTGTCCATTGAAGTAGAGAGAAAAGCCCAAATATTGTGAAGCTACATCCGGAGGCACTTTCGTTATAGAAATAAACAAGATATCAATATGAATGCGTTAGGATGTAATGACTATGATGAATGGAGGAAGGACAGAAAAAAAATTTGATGGAGGTGTGCCGATCATGACTCATAAAAAAATTATTACAAGAAGGATAGATCTTGGAAGTAACATACCAGAGGTGATAGAGGAGGAGGGGGGGATACAAGTAGATCAGGGTAGAAAATTGGATATAATTAAGATATATATACGGGAACGTGGAAAAGGGAGGAATATGAATGTCTGGTAGGAGAGTTCCTAAATGGGTCAGCAAATTTGACCAGAAGTAACAGTAGAATGGTGTTGACTGGAGATTTTAATTGCAAAGAGGTAAATTGGGAGGGATTGGATGCAGGGGCAAATGATGAATCATGGGGATATAAAATAATGGACCTGATGGTAGAAGATATACTAACTCAATATGTCACACAAATACAAGAACTAGAGGAGGCTATACACCATCAATGTTGATTTTGATATTCACAAAAGATCACAGTGATATGTTTACTTTAAGATATCAATACCCCCTGGGGAAAAGTGCTCATCAGTGAAGAAGTTAAGGATTCTATACAGTAATCAATGTTTCTTTGAGGTGGTTTTAGCAGGGGATCTAACATGAGAGGCTTAACTGAAGGTAATATTATGCAAAACACCAAGAATTTCAATATTTTTAGAGATAGGATGATAATTGGGTGAGGAAGGTGAGAAGTGTTAATATTGGGGGTGGGGTTATGAGGGGTAGACCGAGAAAGACATGGGACGAGGTCATTAAGTGTGACCTTAGGGTTAAGGGACTGAACAGGGAGGCTGCAATGGATCGTGCAGCGTGGAGAGCCGCCATTAGGTGACCAAGGCCGACACATGCAAGCATGTTGGAGCCTTTAAAAACGAAACAAAACGAAACGATAGGAATATTGGTTGCGGTGGAGGGTGATACAGGAATTAGGCAATAACTGTCTGTTAGTAAATAGATATATAAAGTATTTGGCTTTCCTTGCAGTAAATGAGACTGTGTTATTTTGTCCTCATTTTTAGAGAAGTCTTGACTTATGGAGATAGCTGTGCTGATTTTATTTTATTTATTTATTTTTTATTTTTTTGAATATGCCATGCCCCCATTTTTTGATAAGGGCTAAGGTATTGCCCTAGGGAAGAGGACTTTGGTTTTGGAGGTTGTAGCACTTCATGACCGGATGCCCTTCCTGATGTCTACCAATGACCCTTGGGTGGACCCGAACCTCCAACCCTTCAATCAGAGTGCTCTAACCCACTGAGCCACGGCTGCTACAGCCAGCTAGTGACAGGAGAACACTACCTCTCCTGGCAAGGCATCTCACCTGGATGTGGTGCGAACTCACGACTTCGGTCTCAAGTCAGGGGCTCTACTACTGAGCCGCCATGTCCCCAAACTGTGAGAGTGGTTGGCTAAGTTTATAGGAACTGTGAAACATTGAGTCATCTGCATATGAGTGATTAGGATTATAGGTGACAGACAAGAGATTATTAATATGAGTGTGGAAGAGAGTTGGAGTCAGGAGTGATACTTGTGCTACACCAACATCAGTTGAGTGGAAATTTGAATAAATATCTACCTTTATTGATATCTTTCTGTAGCTGAGATATGAGATCAGTGGGGCAAAAGATGATAGGCTGTAGCAAGGGAGTTTGAATAATGGAGAACAATACCATACTCTGTCATAGGCTTTAGAAATATCAAGGGCTACTGCATGGGTTTCTCCCTGTTGGTCAGTTGCCTGATGGACTGTATGAGTGATTAGACTGAGTACTGTATATTAGTGATGTATCAGATACCAAATTTTAGAGATCCGCGGAGGTGAAGGTGGAGCCGTATATCTATTTCTCATAAAATGCGGTGCAGATAAAGCTGCGGAGGTTAAGATATTAATTTTTGCGGACGCGGACACAACTGCGGATTATTTTTACCTCCATGTCCGCAGTTTTGGACGCGGACGTGGATTTTTTTTACACATATTACAGTACATTTATGCAGCATAAAGTGACGAGTTTCAGCCACACTTAAAGCCACACTTAATTGTACACTTAAGTGTGTTTACCAGATATGCCTATATATTAACATAGCACATGTAACTATTGCGACAGATATTAGAGAGAGAGAGAGAGAGGAGAGGAACAATGAGAGATGGAGGGAGGAAGAGAGCTAATAGAGAAGAAAACAGAAAGAGGAAGAGGGACTGGTAGGTGAGAGGAACGGAGAGGAGAGTTGTGGATGAAAAGGAGAGAGAAATCGAATTATGACAAAATGAGAAATGAGAAATATTGGATGGGTGGAGATCAGCAACCTCTGCTGTTCCTTGACGAGGAGGCGGATTATTATGCAGAGATTTTATTATCTGAAAACACAGTGGAGGATAATGATGCAGAGCTTTTGTTGTCTGAAGACATGGATGTGGATAGTAATGCGGACATTATTTTCACTGTGAAGGCTCCGCGGAGGAGAGGCAGAGGCAGATATCTGATACATCACTACTGTATATCAGTACTGTAGTGGTTCTTTCATGGCAAAAACCATACTGTCTGTCACTAATTACCATATTTCCCATTTGATAAGATGCATTTTTTTCCAAGAAGAACAAGAAATGAATACAGAAGAATACGTAGAGAAGAAGAAAGGAATTTTGAAAAAGGTATAATAAGACAAATGCAAGGATGAACCCAAACTGTTTTATAGATTTGTTAATGGCAAACTGAAACAAAAGGAAGGAATCACCAAACTGAAAGTAGAAGGAGAGGTAAAGGATGCGGCAATGCAAGCAGAAATAATGAACAAACGTTTCCAGTCAGTTTTCACTAAAGAAAAGGAGTTTATGGAAGGGGAGGGAGTGATTAGAAATGTTCCAGTGATAAAAGATATAAAAGTGGAGGTACAGGAAGTATATAAATTACCAGAAACTCAAGATGTAAGGAAAGCTCCAGGACCCGATGGAATTTCTAATTGGGTACTGAAGGAATGCAGAGAACAACTGGCTTATAAAATTCACAGTTTAATTGTATGTTCTCTCGAAAAGGGGAAAGTGCCACAAGAATGGAAGAGGGCAAATGTGGTACCAATTTATAAGGGAGGAAACAGGGAAGAACCCCTGAATTATAGACCAGTGTCTCTAACCAGCATGGTTGCAAAATTGTGTGAGAGAATCCTGAAAGACAGATGGATAAAATATCTAGAAGAGATGAATATTTTGGCTGAATGTCAGTTTGGATTCAGAAGTGGAAGGTCATGTGTTTCCAACTTGTTGAGCTTTTACTCAAGAGCGATTGACGTGATACAGAAGAGAGATGATTGGGTGGATTGTGTGTACTTAGACTTAGAGAAGGCCTTTGACAAGGTACCTTATAAGAGACTAATGTGGAAACTAGAGTATATATGAGGACTGAAGGGGAAACTCCTGGAATGGATGAGAGACTCTTTGAAAGACAGACAAATGAGGACAGTAATAAAGGATAGGATGTCTGGATGGAGGGAAGTAACAAGTGGAGTCCCTCAAGGCTCTGTGTTGGCGCCAGTAATGTTCCTGATTTACGTAAATGATATGGTAGATGGAGTGAACAGCTATGCAAGTCTGTTTGCTGATGATGTAAAGATCTTGAGGAAGGTAGAGGTTGAAGAGGGCTGTAAAATATTAACAAGATAGTTGGAGAGACTTATAAACTCTTGACTAACATAAGAGTAGCATTTCATTATATGGATGAGGAGATGATGAAAAAATTGATAGTGGCAATGATCCGCCCCAGGTTAGAATATGCAGCGGTAGTGTGGTCCCCACACAAAAAGAAAGATATAAACAAGATTGAGAGAATACAAAGAACAGCAACCAAGATGGTCCCCAGTCTGACAGACCTGTCATACAGAGAGAGGCTGGAAAAACTGGATTTGCCTTCCTTAGAGGAAAGGAGAAAGAGGGGAGACATGATTGCAGTGTTCAGGACCATGGTGGGAGTAGATAAAATTGACAAAGAAGATCTGTTTGTATGGGATAAGAGAGCAACAAGAGGACATGGAATGAAATTGAAAAAGTCAAGCTGCTTGAAGGATATCAAGAAATATAGCTTTCCTTACAGAAGTATAGACTTATGGAATAGCCTGGACAAAGAGATCGTCCAGTCTAAAAACTTAAACTAGTTTAAAGCTAAATTTGACGTATTGAGAAACAGCGACGGAAACCCACGAGCATAGTACATTCCGTGTATATCACAATTAGGTATATTAGGTAAATACTTAAATATTTGGAACGACTTAGACAAAGAGGTGGTGCAGGATAAAGACATTCATGTGTGTAAAGGTAGACTTGATAAATGTGGATATGGAGACAGGACAACACGAGCATTGCTCAATTCCTGTATACAGTACTACAAATAGGTAAATACATATAGGTAAATACACACACACACACACACACATGTGTGTATGTACATACACATACATATGTACACATACTGGGAATGGCCATTGAGGTCTCTAGAGGATGCTGAGTAAAATACCAAGCAAGACAGTGTGGCCCCAAAGGGCAATTGACAGGTGAAAATGTTTGTGCAGCCATAATTTCCATCAAGACACATGCATTTTTTCTGGATAAAATGGATAAATGTACGAATACTGGCTTCAAACGGCCAAATCACGGCATTCAGGTAGTGGATTGTTCGGGAAATGGACATCCAGATAATAGAGGGATAACTGTACAGGTATTGAACATGTCACATCTCATGTAACATGTTGACTTCTTAACATATTGTCTCTCTCTCTCTCTCTCGCTCTTTCAGTTTTCAGTGTGTCAGAGTAATACCAGTATTTCTTTGATGTAATAAATTTTAATTAGTATGCTTCTAAACAGTTACCATGACAAATACAGTTAGTTTTTGCATTTAAAGCTCATTTGTAATTACAATTGCAGTCACTGGTAAATAAAAATTATTACAGTTGCATCCAAAATGTGTCATTAACTACATATCAATCAAATTACAATTACTCCAAGCCTGGAAGGAGTGAGGGATTGTGTTGGGAGTGACAGGAGGAGTGTTTGTTGATGTGTTGGACCTGTCACATGTCCACGTGCTGTGGTGTTGAATGGTATTTGTATGTGTAGTGCATGTAGTGTGGATCCATTGGATCCATTCTCCGCAAGAATAGCATCAAACCATTTCATGTGTTCATCTAGTGGTTGTAATTGGACAGTGTTACCATAGGTAGGCTCCCCTCCAGCCAGTATGGTTTATATATGTCCAGGGGATACCTTACAGGTGAAGTCATTATGGGATGCCAAAATTCATCCCTTTCACTAGAATGACTTTTTTTTTTTCTGCCACTAGACAATTTGATTCAGCTCTTATAGTGAGAGTTAGTGAAAGTATGTTGGTATGTCTAGCCATTCCACTTCTTGAAGTATCTCCTAACTTAAATTGAAACATCAGGTAGCAACAATACAACAGAAAATATGTCACCATACAGAAGCAGTTAATGGAGGTTTAATTGATTGCTAAAGGCATCTTCGATTTGGGTTAGGTAGAGTCACAGACATCACATGCCCTATTTGTAATTGGGCCCAAAGGACACAGTACTCATAATAGAGCACTGCACAGCATATGATACACTAAGATGCTTACATAGCATCATTGGTGTTAGGACCTGTGTGACAATCCCATAGGGATGGTTACTTAATTGCAGTCGACGGGTTTGCTTGGTCAGGCAGACCAGGGTTGAGCAGCAACAACAGCAACATGTTAAGAGGAAGGTGGTGTTAAGTGTATTTTCAGTTATTATTATGGTGTGCTAAATAATATCCCAGAGTTCTTAAAATATGCTGTGTAAATGTTGTGTATGTGAAGTAGCCTAATGCTTGTGGGATGCAAAAGATTGGGTTGGATGGGAGCTGGAAAATGATATAAGAGTAAGGACATGTTAGTTTTTATCGTGTTTGAATTTTCCCACAAGATATTAACCCATTAACAATTTCAGTCTGTTGACATACAGTACTTTATAGTTTATTCTCTCAACTTTAGGAGCTATACAAAGCTATACCTAACCTCTCCAGTTCAAAAAGACATTCTGACCTGAAGAAAATCATTAGCTAGACAATAGCCAGAATAGAATATTGAATACATCCTCTGATTGAAGGAGCTGAGACTAAAGGGTCTCTCCTGATAGGAATAGTTACATAGCATTAACTTGAATCAGATGAAATGTCCTCAGGCTGATGTTTAGCTTATTTAATATTTACCTAAACACTATTTCTCCATATTCCCAAGATTGTGTTTTTGAAGATTGTTAACATTTAATCATATACTCTATGATAATGAAAGTTTTCATTTTTTCCCGAATACTGCTATACTGTACTGAAGTTAATTTGTATTTGCAGACGTAGTGATGCCAGTAGTGGAGGTGGTGGAAGCATTAGTGGTGGCAGTGGAGGCGGTGGTGGCAGCTCAGGGGATTGTCCCACTGCTGGTGGTGGTGGAAGCATCAGTGGAGAACCTCGTGTGGTATACATGGAACTGAATAAATCCCACAACCTTGGCATCAAAATGGTTGGAGGTAATGCCCTAGGCATCTTCATCCATGCAGTACCTTCTGACTCTCCTGCTGCCAAGGCTGGCCTGCGCCCTGGTGATCACATCCTGGAGTATAATGGTGTTGATCTTCGCCATGCCACGGCTGAACAAGCTGCCTATGAACTTGCCAAACCAGCAGATAATGTCACCATGCTGGTCCAGTACAATTATCAGAGTGAGTCTTCTTTGACTGTCATCTGTCATACACTTTCAGAGTTCATAAAACACACTGTATCACACTGTAGTGTCAAGATCATATTTAGTCTTCATTACATCTTGTATATCTAGAAACTGTACTGTGTTAGTTTGTTGAATTGGATATCAAGAGAAACCATTTTAAGAGAAGAGAGTGATAGGAGAACATTGCACTCCTCAGAAGGTTAGGTTGGTTAGTATAAAAGGGAACAAATCCTTGCTTCTGAGTTCAGTATGTTATTTGTGATGGTCTCGTACAGGGGTGAAGCCTTGGTAACATCATAACCGTTGGGATGAGGCTGTGTCATTGTTTAGAAAATTCTTATGATTGAAAGAAAAAATCTGAAGTTGTAAAATTATTCAACTAGCTCCTTGATTGGCATGCACCATACTTTGTAAAGCATATACATTCAACCTCATCTTGTTGAGACCCCATTTTAATTCATTCATTCACTCATCATCTAATCCAGCATTGCCCCAAGAGGAGCATAGGAGCCTGGGGCTAGGCAAGGTGGTCCTGACATTTAAGATGAGAGTGACCAGCCTCACTCATTCCTGAGTGGTATTACGTGAGCAATAAACCCCAGTCACCACTAGGATATAAACTTGCACCGGTTCAGTCCGATTGGACCCACTAAACCACCAGGCACCATAATTTGCATATGTGGTTACCACCCAGCGTAGTAAATGGTTTCCAGGTGTACAGGAAACCATTTGGCATGTCACTCACTGTAGAGTCACCCGTAGACGGAAGGAAGAGGAAAGAATGAAGAAAAGAAAGACCGAAGAGGAAGGATGGAAAGAAGGAAGGAAGAGAGAAAAGGGCAGGCACCTGAGAGCCTCTCCTCATCACAACACCATTACACTCCAGTCCCATCCTACCTCTGAACTCTTCCATCATAAGCCCAGCCCCCCCAGACCTTGAATGCAGGGACGCATTACACATCCACCTAATCATTGTCATTTCTGTACATCTGAGCCGTTGAATATCCTCCTCCTCCACTGCCCAGGTCTCACTACCATACAGCATTACATTCCTAACACATGCTGCATACAAAGACCCCTTAGCACGTAGGGAGTCCTCTCAATGTCAGGAGAGGCAAGAGCTCCCTGAACTTCTTCCAACCACTTCTCACCCTAGCCACAGAGCTAGCTCCAGCCCCACCTTCAGCACACAACATGTCTCCCAAATAACGAAACCCTTCCACACACTCATATATATATATATATATATATATAGTCAGTCCTCGTGTTTGGATGCATTTTACTTCGATGCCTCGTTTTTTCATGCATGAAAAAAGTTTCTGAGTTGTCTCACAATTCGCGAATTTCCCCACTATTCGATGCTCCCAGCCAGCAGCTGACACTCGGCAGACAATGCATACCGATGCTCAGTCTTGGCTCTGTCCATTTTTCTATGCAACAGTTTTCCATGGTCTTTATACAGCAGGTCCAGCGGGGCAGTAGACACACATGAGTTTGTTATCTTTTATGATCATAACACGATCTTCAGCCGTGTCATGAACACATAGCAGGTCCAGTGGGGCAGTAGACACACGTGAGTTTGTTATTGTTTATGATCGTAATGTACGATCTTCAGCCGTGTCGTGCTACTATTTCTTAACGAAGAATCATTACATATTTCTCGCAACACTACTTATTTTTTGTTTTGATGGAGAAATACCTGAAATGGATGTAAGATAAAGCTTATTGATATTTAAGGAAGGAAAGAATAATAATTATCCCAATACAGAGATGGTAGACTCAGGCCACCAATTTTTGATTCTATTACAGCTTCTCTTCCTTGTAGCAGTGAGTAAAATAATGTTGTTATAATTTCTCCCTTCCTTTTAGTGGCAGAGAGGGCACATAAAATGACCGGGGTTTAGTTGACCTACCTTGATGTTGAAAATTAAATAATCTGGTGAATAGTGGCAGCCTTTCCTTGGTTAGTGACATCAGGAACTAGCCCATCCATGCTCAACACACCCTCACTTGCCACTCAAGCCAGTCTTCGCTTTATTTCTGGCAAGGAATTTTGGTGTTGCAGCTCTTTATGACAGTTTTAATGTCTTTTCAGGTACATGTTTATTGTGTTATGCTGTTTTAGCACTAGTAAACACTCTTCATTTAATTTTGGGTAGGACCTGTTTGGTATTATAATTCTTTCTGATAGAGTAGGTATGTGTCCCACCGGAACACTCCTCTATTATTCCCATTGATTTTTAACTTCACACTTCGACGTTTCGTGTTTCATGTGGTTTTGGCAGAACATCCGTGGCGCAAAAAACGAGGATTTACTGTATATATATATATATATATCCATCCATCCATCATCCAATCCTACGTTGCCCCATGAGGAGCGTAGGAGCCCGGGGCTAGGCAGTTGGTCCCGACATTGAAGATGAGAGTGACCAACCTTACTCATCCCTGAGTGGCATTATGTGAGCAATAAACCGCAACCATCCCTTGGATATAAACCTTCACCAGCTCAATCCGATTGGAGCACAATAATTACTCAATAAACCACCAGGTGCCAAAATTTGGTTAAATGGTTACCACCCAGCTTAGTAAATAGTTTCCTGGTGTACAGGAAACCATTTGGCTTGTCACTCAGTGTAGAGTCACCCATAGGCAGAAGGAAGAGGAAAGGATGAAGGAATGAAAGACAGAAGAGGGTGTGTAAAGTCACCCGTAGGCAGAAAGACGAGGAAAGAATGAAGGAAAGAAAGATAGAAGAAGATGGAAGGAAAGAAGGATGGAGGAGAGGACAGGACAGACATCCAAGAGGAGCACTACATTGAGATATATATATATATATATATATATATATGGATATGTAGATATTTATACTGTACAATAATTCCTCCAATATCCGATGTAATAAAGCCAAAGGCATGTCCGGGAATTGGTTTTGTCCGGATACTGGGCCCCTGCGTCCTGGACTGGTACTTGGACCCTAACCCAGCCTAACTTTGAAAGCCAGCTAAATAACTCCCTACTGGACATGCATAGCACCTATTTAAGACCCTATTCACACCAATAATGGACATAAAGCATGAAATAAATGAAAAGGAACCAGAGAATGAGGAATTAGAAGTGAGTATGGAAAATATTTAGCAGTGTACAGGGTACTTACAGCATGTCTATGGCCGCCTCCTCTAAGGCTCTAGCAGTGGTGAAAATGCTCTTGAAGCACGAACAGTAATCCAGTGTCGTGCTGCACTTAATTCTTTGCACTGTGAGTTATAATTGTTAACACTGCACATTCTGTTCTTAATTGCACCACACCAGTTTCAACTGCCAGTTTGCACTTTGCACTGAATCCTTTGCACTCTAAATTCTAATTTCTTAACCCCTAAAAGACAGGTGTCCGCATCTGGTGTCCAAGGGTGCTAGGGCCAAAAAGAGGGGCGTCCGCATATGTGGTCATGCCCCCCCCACCTCCCCAAACCTACCTCACCCATCCCACCCCCCTACCACCACACCCATACACCACCCGCCACCCACTCCCACCCTCACCTCCACACCCCTACCCCCTGGCCCTACCCCCACCACCCCCACCCCCTGGCCCTACCCCCACCACCCCCACCCCCTGGCCCTCCCCCCACCACCCCCACCCCAAACCCCCAAATCCCCACTGCCCCCCAACTCCCCTCACCATCCCCCCAGTACCATCCACAGCCCCCTATCACCCCTAACCCCCACCCTCCCACTACCCCTTCCCTCCCCATCACCACCCCCATCCCTGATGCCCCCCACAATCCCCAATCCCCCCAGCCGCTACCCCACCACCCCCCACTCCCCCACCATCCCCCCACCACCCACCAACATCCCCCCACCACCTACCACCCCCTATCCCCCACCCCCAACTGCCCTTCCCCTACCCCCACCACTCCAACCTCCTACCCTCCTCCACTCCTAACCCTCATACCCTCCTCCACTCCTAACCCTCATACCCTCCAAACCCCCACCCCCCCAAACCCCCATACTCCCCTCCCCCCCTCCCCAGACAATGCCACCCCTCCAATCTGCACCACCACCCCCACCCTTTTCCCCCAACCCCCCTTCTGACCCCCATTTACCACCCCACCCATCACCCCACCACCCCCACCCCCACCTCCCCCAAGCACCCAGTCCCCATCCCCGCACCACCCCACAACCCCCACACCCCTCTACACCTTCCCCCCCAACAAATCCCCCACCAAACCGCACCCGCCAATTATGCCTGTCCTGAGCTTGTGTCAAAACATTATGATGCCCGTCTTTTAGGGGTTAACATTGCACAACACTGTAAATTCCCATGTGGTCTAGTGGCAAGGTATTGCAGTTTATTCATTATTCATTCATAAATGAGCACATGCAGCATCCATTGCGATGAGCATCTACTTACGATGGTAGTTAGGCGGTAACTGGGGAAGGGGGAGGAACAGCAGGGGGCCAGTGGTCGCATCAGTTTCAAATTATGGGTGGGAAAACATTTTTTTATTTATTTATTTATTTTTTTGAAGGCCCAGGCCCAAAATGTCTGGACATTGGGGTGTCCGGGAATTGGGCATCCGATTATTACAGGGATTACTGTATATATATATATATATATATTACACACACACACACACACACACACACACACGCACACACACACACAAAGTAGACCCTAGCTATCCGTGGGGGTTAGGTTCCAGAGACCCCCGCGGGAGGCAGATTCCGCGGATCTCAAGTCATCATCACAAAATGACATATTATTTCCACATAAGCTAAGCATATCCCTGAAAAAATAAAAACATACTTTAAAATATTACAAATACATATTAACACTCACCAAAAGACTGTGTTCTCTTCATAACCCTCGTACAGTGATGATGATTGCTGTATGATGATGATGATTGCTGTATAGATGATGATGATTGCTGTATGATGATGACGATGATTGTAGTGCAGTTCCTACAGTGCCAATGTGATGAGGTGACGAGATGTGTGGCAGCTCTGTAGGTAAGCTGTGAGTCTAGTCTGACCCTTCTGGCAGGACGCCAGATAACACCTTACGCTCTCTCTTTGGCTTAGAAGGATTGCTTTAATCCTTTACGTGTTTCTTGGGAGTCATTTTTCACTTACACAATGAAGTACAGTAGAGCTGTAAACACGAGAAGGGCGACAACGACGTAACTAACTAACTGATTGGTGTTTACAATAAGGCTGGCGGAGTGGCGGGAATGCCCGTGGATGCGGGTATGCTAACAGCAGTTACAAAAGAAGCGCAATTTGCACACCAATTTCAAATTAAGTTACAGTGTATAGTACAGTTTTAAAATAAGTTTGATCTGCGGAAACTTAAATCCGCGGATGCAAATTCTGCGGATAAGAAGAGTCTACTGTATATATATATATATATATATATATATATATATATATGTATACAGTATATATATATATATGTATATATATATATATATATATATATATATATATATATATATATATATATATACAGCACCCTCACGTCCAACACGCGTTAGTCCAGCACGATTCACGTCCAGCACGAAGAGCAAATAATAAGTATTATTTAATACGATTTAATTACTTCAACACGAGTGTGTTAGCATAACACGCACAGAGCTCCGAGAAGTGGGCAAAATCTGCAGAGTTCACCTCTAGCGCAATCACCCCTGGTCCAACACGGTCATACTGGACATTCCCATGATGATGATAGCCAATGAAAACTTCTGATCAAGTAGCCTTCCCCGCCCGCTATTGTGATGTGATCGTGATGCCGCCCAATTAATAACGCTTCCACTGTCATGTGATGTTTTGTTTAAATTTCTCCCGCCACAGCACCATTCAGTCGCATAATTCGCATTGGAAGGTGCTTTTTTCTTGCTGCATTTTCTGCCCTTGTTAATGCATTTTACCCTGCTCACGATGCCTAGGAAGCCTTCTGAGAACCCCAAGAAGCGTCAGCACCTCCCTCAGGCCACCAAGCTAGAAAGCATCGAGAGGAAGAAGAAAGGGGAGAGGAAAGTTGACATTGCCAAGGCTTACGACATGAATGAAGCCAATGTGAGGACCATAAAAAACCAAGACAAGATCCTGGCAGCCGAAGGCTATCACACAGCACTTCATACCAGGTTTGCCGAGGATACGATGGTAAATCGGAACGGTAACGTGGTAAAATTGCCGACGATACCACGGGCCTTTGGAATTCATCTGGATGGATTCCTGCCGAGGATACGACGGGCAAAACAGTGTGACCAAAACCCAGGCGACTCGACAGAGAATGTATCGTACTACAGCATTGAACATTTAGCCTGACACTGAATACATATTAATATTTTAGAATAAATATCAATTGTTTTGAAACCCTTCTCATCAGCGTGTGTACCAGTTTATAAACAAAGTTGCTTCTCCTTATTCTCTACCGAGTCAGCGACAGCAATCACTTTCCACAGTCACGAGATGGGGCTCTGGCAACAGCGTGAGAAGCATGCCCTTTGCCGAGGATTACAGAGTGCTAGGACAGGCTGAAGCTGGACCTTCTATGGCTGTGGACGAAGATAGTGATTCTGAGTGTGATTTCGAAGGATTTATGAGGGAGGTTGAGGAGGAGCAACAGCCATTACCCGCTAGTGACGCCAGCAGCCATCCTCCGGGGACCCAGTAGGACTACCTACGGCCTTGGATACCACCTTCCATTCCCAGCAAGCCCACCAACACTATCCTAATAGGTTAGTTATCTTCGTAAATCGCGTGTTCATAAATCATGGATTCATAAATCACGGCTAAATGGCCGTCAGACTGCCGCCAACCTTAACCCCCAAACCGCGGGGTTGTTTTGGTGCTCCTTGCGTGCCCCCAAGAAATAGGCCCTGAAGCCTTTGCCCAGAGGCAGACACAAAAAAAAAAATAAATAAATAAACAAAAACAAAGGGGGAAAAAGTGGACTTTGGGCAGGGGTGTGGAAGGAAATAGGGATTTTTAAGAGTCACTTTAACATGATATTTGCCTAATGCGAGGTTGGTGCAGGAGCAAATACCCGCGTTTGGCGAGGACAGACTGTATATATATATACAGTAGAACCTCGGTCCTCGAACACAATCCGTTCTGGAAGGCTGTTCCAGGACCGAATTGGTCGAGGACTGAACTAATTTTCCCCATAAGAAATAATGTAAATCATTTTAATCCGTTCCAAGACCCCAGATGCTTACCTATTTAAGTTTCAGCACTGGTACCAGTGCTTTCCTTTACGAGGTGACTGTATATTTCTCTTGCCTTTTCACAAATTATATACTCACTAACACTGTCTCCTGCTAACTGTTTCTCATTGATGAAGATAAGCAATAATTTTTCCACTTCTTCAATTATTTTCCGCACTACTTTCCTCTTTTCACTGCCAGTAGCGGTACTGGATGAACTTGCTTTCTTTGGAGCCATCATTAGGGGCTAATACTGCACTGAATCAAGAAAAATGTGAAGCACAGCAGGACGACCACGATGACGAACAATAAAGGCGGACGCATGACTGTCGGTCGGCCAGCTTCCCTTCGTTCGGCCACGTTCGGGTTGGTCGAGGTCCGATATTTTGGTTGACCTCTGGAGCAAATATTTCTTGAATTTTTTGGTCGAGGTCCGATTTGTTCGACATGTGAGACGTTCGAGGACCGAGGTTCCACTATATATATATATATATATATATATATGGGTGGTGAACTGAATGAAAGGAAGGCAATGATTGATTATGTGTGTGTGGATGAAAGGATGCGAAGATGTATATTGGATGCAAGAGTTTATAGAGGTTGGGGGAGTGGCCTTTCTGACCACTACTTGGTGGTGGCCAGAATTAGGATGCAAGTAAGATGGAGGAATAGAAGAAGGGAAAGACGAGAGGAAGGAGTAGTTGCAAGGAGAGTGGAAAGGTTACAAGAGGATGAGAAAAAGGCAGAGTATAAGAGAGAAGTGGAGGAACGATTGGGCAAATATGAATTGGAGCAGATGGGAGACGTGGAAGGTGTGTGTAAGATATTTACAGAAGAAATATGTGCAGCATGTGATGTGGTGTGTGGAAGGAAGAGAAGACGGAGGGGGGTGCAAGGAACAGCGTGGTGGACTGAAGAGGTGAAACAGGCTGTGGCACAAAAGAAGAAAGCATACAATGAATGGATGAGAAATAGGGGCGTGGAAGAAGTTGAGAGGCAGAAGAGAGAGTTATATGTGGAAAGGAAGAGAGAGGTGAAAAGATTAGTAAGAGAGAGTAAGAAGAGAGTGGATGAGGAATTTGGAAGGAATTTGAGTGTAAAGTGGAGGGACTGTAAGAAATGTTCTGGAGAGAAGTGAAAAGAGTAAGACAGGGTGGAAGTGAAGTTAGCAGGGGAGTGAAAGATAAACATGGTAGATTACTAGTGGAGAAGGGAGAAAAAGTGAGCAGATGGAGAGAACACTTTAAGGAATTGTTGAACATAGAGGATGGAAGTAATGCGAGTATAAGTGGCTGGGGAATGGCTGGGAGAAGGAGGGAGGTGAGAAGACAGGTAAAAATCAGTAGGATAGAGGTTGTGGAAGCAATGAAGAAAGTTAAATCGGGGAAAGCCCCAGGAATTGATGGAGTGTGTGGTGAGATGCTGAAGCATGGGGGAGAGATAGTAGTAGAATGGATGTGGAAGATGTGCAGATTGGCCTGGGAGGAAGGTAGAGTCCCGGAGGATTGGAAGTCAGGTATAATTATTCCCTTGTACAAAGGAAAAGGGGAAAAAGAAGTGTGTGGTAATCATACGGGCATTTGTCTTCTTAGTATAATAGGAAAAGTGTATGGTAGGATACTTATAGACAGAGTTAGAGAAAGAACAGAGAAATTAGTTGGAGAAGAACAGGGAGGCTTTAGGAAGGGAAGAGGTTGTGTAGATCAGATATTCATTCTTAGATCTTTAGTGGAAAAGTTTCTAGAGAAGGGAAAGAAGTTGTATGCGGCTTTCATGGATTTGGAGAAAGCATATGACAGGGTGGATAGACAAGGATTGTGGAAAGTGTTAAGAATATATGGAGTAGATGGGAAGTTGTTGAATGCTGTGAAGAGTATGTATGATGGTGCAAAGGCTGCAGTGCGTGTGGATGGTGAACTAAGTGAATTTTTCTCTTTGAAAGTTGGTTTGAAACAGGGATGTGTCATGTCTCCATGGTTGTTCAATCTGTACATGGATGGGGTAATAAAAGAGGTACAAGGTAGGGTAGTGGATGTTGGAGTGGCCCTGGTGAGAGAGGATAGTGTTTGGAAACTCCCTGTACTGTTGTTTGCAGATGATACTGTGTTGTTGAGTGAAGATGAAGGGGAGCTGCAAGGCTTGGTGGATGAGTTTGAGAGAGTGTGTAAGAAACGGAACCTAAAGGTGAATGTAGGGAAGAGTAAAGTGATGGTCTTTGAGAGAGGTGAAGTCAGTGAATGTATAGCGAGGTTGGATGGTGAGGAATTGGAAAATGTGAGTACGTTTAAGTATTTGGGTAGTGTGATGAGTAAGGATGGAGGTTTGGAGGGTGAAGTGCTTGAAAGGGTACAGCAGGGAAGAAAGGTTGCTGGTTCCTTGAAAGCAGTGATAAGAAACAGGGAAGTGAGCATGGAAGTAAAAAAGTTACTACATGACAGTATTGTGATACCAACTCTAACGTACGGAAGTGAAGCTTGGACGTTGTTGGAAGGACACAAGTCAAGAGTGAGAGCAGTGGAAATGAGTTATTTAAGAGGAGCTTGTGGAGTCACGTGGAGAGACAGGCTGACGAATGAGGATATAAAGGAGCGTTGTGGTGTTGATGTGGATGTGATAGGAAGCGTTGTGAGGAACACACTGAGGTGGTTTGGCCATGTGGAGAGGATGGAGGGTGAAAGACTGACGAAGAGAGTGTATGTGAGTGAGGTGGAGGGTGGAAGAGGGAGGGGGAGACCGAGGATGAGATGGAGGGATGGGGTGGAGAGGTATATGAGAGAGGGGGGTGTGAGTTGGGAGCAGGGTAGTGAAATGGCGGGGGACAGGGCGACTTGGAGGCGATTTGTTTGTGGCCACCCCAAACGGGATTGAGGCGTCTGGCAATAGATAGATAGATATAGATACAGTATTTATATATTAGTGATGTATTGAATATCCGCCTCCCCCTCCTCCTCCGTGGAGCCTTTGCAGTGAAAGTAATGTCTGCATTACTATCCGTGTCCGCATCTTCAGACAACAAAAGCTCCACATCATTATCCGCCACCGCGTTTTCAGATAAGAAAGGCTCCACGTAATAATCAGCCTTCTCGTCAAGGAACCACAGAGGTTGCTGATCTCCACCCATCCAGTATTTCTCCGTTCTCTTTTTGTCATAATTCTTTTTCTCTCTCCTTTTCATCCACAGCTCTCCTCTCCGTTCCTCTCACCTACCAGTCCCTCTTCCTCTTTCTGTTTTCTTCTCTTTTAGCTCTCTTCCTCCCTCCATCTCTCTTTCTCTCTCTCTCTCTAATGTCTGTTGCTATAGTTACATGTGCTATGTTAATATATAGGCATATCTGGTAAACACACTTAAGTGTACACTTAATTGTGGCTGAAACTCGTCACTTTATGCTGCATAAATGTACTGTAATATGTGTAAAAAAAAAAATCTGCGTTCGCGTCCGAAACCGCGGACATGGAGGTAAAAATAATCCACAGTTGTGTCCGCGTCCACAAAAATTAATATCTTAACCTCCCAATCTTTATCTGCACCGCATTTTATGAGAAATAGATATACGGCTCCACCTTCGCCTCCACGGAGCTCTAAAATTTGGTATCTGATACATCACTAATATATATACAGTATATATATATGTGTATATATATATATATATATATATATATATATATACTGTATATATATATGTACAGTACATACACACACAGACACACACACACACAGTACAGTCCCAGTTAACTGGAAAGCTTAGGGAATTTATTCTTCCCAGTTACTGATTTATTTATTTTATTTATTTTTTATTTTTTATTTTTTTTCTGCGAGGAAGAAGGAACCAAAGGCCATGAGCCCGCAGTAACAGTTCCCTCCAAGAGAAAAACAAAATATAATAGAGAGCCAAATTCAAGATCCGATCATTTTGAGATGCCTGGACACACTGCGTTTGAAAGACTGGAGATCATAGGCAGCAGGAAATACAGACAGAGGGAGACAGTTCCAGAGTTGACCTGTTGCATAAATGAAAGACTGGGAGTAACGGTTAACTCTTGCATTAGAGAGTTGGACCTGGATATCTGATGTATACAGTACTCTTATACATAGACTATATCGTTGCAGTACGGTAAAACCTCGATATAACGTGTACTGGAATTCGCTTTTATTTACTCCAGGAGCCGACCGGACTAAATTCTTTTATATCAGGAAAAATCTGATAATGCCAGAAGCGGTATGGACTGCCTGACCTCAGTCCGGAGCAGCCGTAGCATCATTCTTATTTTTCGGGAATAGTCCAATAAATACAGTTTCAGTCCGGACTGGTGATGCCTGGACTTCCCCCTGCATAGCATTTCCCCGGAAGTCCCTGATATACTGCTCGAGGGTGATGAGTGATAGGTCAAAACATAGACAAAGTGAACATCTTTAGCTTGTAAAATCGTAAATAATAAGGTGTATTGAGTGTACAGTACAGTATTTGAAAGTGCTTAAAATTAAGTTGTAATGATAAAGTATTTTCTGAGTGCAAAACAATTAGAAAAGTGGTCTACATTAATATTAAGTGCTAGCATTAATGGAACACCTTTAGTTTAAGTGTATAGTACTGTACAGTATCAACTTTCAATATTAAGTTTTGATTGTGCGTCTTAAAGTACATTACAGTACTGTACTTGTTTAGTATAGATGCCTTGAAGTTAAGTAAGTGTGTCATCTACCTATTCAGTACAATCATCTCTACTGTACAGACTCCACTAATGGACCACTTCAGCTATGTTCACCACAATAAGGTAAATAAAGGACATGTTTATCAGTGTACAGTACAGTATTATTAAGTATATTTTTCCATTTGATTATTGTCGTGAATGTGCAATACAGTATGGTACTGCAGTGGAAGTAAAATCAGTTGGTGACACCATGGTGAAAAACCGTTGGTGTGATCCAAACTAATGCCAGATATATCAGAAAAAGTCTGGGTTAGCAGGGTGAAGTCCAGATGTCGCTTTTATCGGACTTTCGCTTTTTTCGGACAGGCTTGGGCCTCAATTAGTCCGTAATAGTGAGATCGTACTGTATATACAGTGTCACTTATATCCAGGGGCACAGAAACAGGTCTATTTTAAACATAACCCCATCTTGAGCTCACTCCATAGACATAACACATGTGATTGCATTGTCTTGCAGTAGAAGAAAATGCACATGGTGAGTTAATTTAGCAAAAAATATTATTCATGATTTTACTCATAAAACATGGAAAAATAAACTAAACAAATAAATCTTGAGCATTTATCAGTGAACTAATTTTAGATAGAAATGTTGTACCGTAGAATTATCGTGACTTCCATACAATACTCACACTTGTGTATATGGCTGCAGCCCACCAATTTATTCCTTACCTGACCACCATCATTTCACCCCTCACTCATCACTCAGCTGTTTTGCAGGTGATGCAGCACAGTATATATGTATGAACTGCATGTGCAGCTATTTTATCCAAAGAAACAAACCTTCATTTCTGTCAGCTAGATTTTATCTTCTCTGCCAGAGCAAATCTGTTGTAAGATGATGTATAAATTCATCCTGAAATGCATTTGTAAATGCATTCAAAGATGATGTATAAATTCATCTAAGAATGTATTTGCAAATGCATTGCATGATGATTTACAAATTCACATTAGAATGCATTTGCACATCCTGTATCCTGCATGTCTCTTTCTCTTGTTATGCCTTGGAAAGCTCACATAACCTCTGTAGCAGTATCGGCTTTTCATGTTCAGTGCTCTGAACTTAGTGCATACTTTCTCTACCTCTCCAGTTGTTGACTCTGTACAGGGTCTCCCTTGTATGGAGTACCACTCTCTTGTGTGGGGGCCAACTGTACAATATTCTGAAAGAAGTGGAATCAAACTTTTCATATCTTCTCCCTTCGTGCTGACTCTACTTTATTCTCTCTTTATCTCTGTCACAGTGTTGCATCTCTCACTACAAGTGTTATTTCTTTGATCATTGCTCTTCAGAACTCTCTGCTTACATTCCCTCTCCATTATGGCAGACACAGCACCTGTATATCAGTGAGAGATAAAGAAGAAGTTGATGTTTTTGTGGCCCCAGACTCACTTAAGCATGAACTTGGTGCTTTTTTTCTGCAGTCCGCTATGGGATAGGGAGTGAGAGGGACAGTTGTTGGTCAGGACAGTGGGTGTGCCATATTATACTGGTGTCGTGCATGAATAGTAGCCTCAGATATTTGAGTCTTGGCCATCACCATTTTGGTGGGTTCCCCCTCAGAAAAGCAAGGTGCCAGACATGGAAGAAAATTATGCAATTAATGACAATGATTAAGTAATCAGTGATGGGGTATTTATAGTTACATTCATTTTGCAGGATATGAGGAAATCCAGGACCAGCCAGGAGATAGCTTTTACATTCGGGCCAAATTTGATCGTGTGAATGATGTGGGAGAGTCAACAGACCTGAGGTTTCGCAAAGAAGATATCTTATATGTTGACAACACAATGTACAACAATGTGCCTGGATTGTGGCGTGCCTGGGTGGTGGACGAGGATGGACACAAGCGGCAGTGTGGAACTGTACCTAGCAAAGAGAAGTATGCTCTCACTTATGTTCCCTTTCATTTAGTAGAGTTAATTATTGGTTACTTGATATTATTATTAGGACACACTTATTAATCAAAATATATTTTTACTGTAGTAATTCTTCAAGAACATATACAATCAACTAATTTCTCATGGTGTTGCTTTTGCTAGTTCTGGTTTATCATATGTTATGCTGTGGAAAACTTTTCTCTTTTTTTCTGGGGCCTAGGGACTATTTTGTGGGGTCTAGCAGTTGCTTCTAATGCTCAGGATTTATACTTAAACCTTGAGTAATACATACACAAGCAATATGTTTACATATATACTTGCAGAACTCATTCTTGCCACTTTCCAAAAGTCCAACTATTACCCCTTCTGCCCACCCTGCATCACATAAATGACCTTGACTGACACCCAGTGTCATGTAATCACAATAACAACATAACATATGACAATTAAAGAACATTAACCCGTCACGTCCCGAGGTTTTCCGCACCTCCGACATCCCCCAGTCCCGAGGTATTTTCGATTTTTTTTTTTTTTGGCTAAAACCTTCGCTTTTGGTGAGAAACATCGAAAATTCATAGAGAAATCGCTCACCTGAGGTTTAAAGTGCCCAATCCAGGTAGGAGTTCCTCCTTACCTGAGTGGGTTTTCTGACATGCTGGCACCAAAGAAAACGAGTTCTATGGGAGGGTAACTATTTTATCCACTCATAAACGGTATTTATTTATTTACTTGGTACGAATGTATATGTAGTATGACAGTATATTGGTTTTCAAGCAGTAATAAAGGCATTATAAGCATTGTTTCACTCACTAACTAATCACCATACCTGACCTATTTTTGCCACACTACCTGATCATTATTTCCGGCTGTTTCTTCTTCTAATGCTATGTAAACATTGTCCTCCACATTGTCATCGATTGGGGAATCACTCTGGCCCTGAATAACTTTATTAGCCAGGTCACTGGTAACAGGTCCTTTGCCAAGACAATGGCATGAGGGGGGGAGGGGGGAGGTTATGCAGTGTAAGGCATTGTCCCTGCTTGGTTTCTTGTACAGGAATAGAGGAAGGTGTCCCGTGTATACATACGAAAAATCACGTGCGAAAATTGAAAATTGTGCAAATTAGGTACCTTGCAATTGCACGACGTACTGGTACGTCGCCGGGACTGGCAAATGCAAATCGTGGTGACGTACCCATACGTCGTCGGGACGGGGCGGGTTAACATAACAGTAACAGAATTTAAGCTGTGTACCAGTATGCTGATCTTGTGTATCTCCCTGGCACTCTCCCCCCATCCTCCTGCACCAATGTTGTCACAGCATGGCCAGTGGTCAGTGACGCATCTTGACACTTACAAACACACAAAAAAACATTGCAATAACACTGCTAGACCTTGAAAGATGCGAAGGGTGAAGTGGAGTGGAACCAGGGCTGCCGTTTTTCTGTCTTTTGTTATGACCTCACATTCCACTGTGATGTCTACTGTCCATTGTTGTTATGAGTTAGTATTACTGTATTACGAATAGGCAAATTACATTGCAACATTATTTTAAAAAGCGTTTACTGGAATGTTGCATTACCATGCTAAATGACAGGTAATATTGAAAACTGATGGGAAAACTGATTTCTTCCCATGCAGTTTATATAGACAAACAACAGTGTCCCGATAAATACTGTGTTGTAGGAAGTGATTTGATACATTATATTAATTACATAATACATAATTGTGACTTACAGATGCTGGGAAAGTCAGGCTAGTGTGCATAAGAAACAAAAATTTTCACTGTTTTTACCTACTGTAAGCATTCGGGAAACTAGTATGACATACATGGTTTATTAAGCTATTACAATGGGTTATGTGAATATTGAAGCATTAGGGTACAGCCACACCGAACACGATGAGCTGGGAGACTTGAGCAGGGAGGGATGAGGTGACACGATAAAACTCTCTTAATCCTATGTGGGTGGCCATACTGAATGAGCTGGGAGTTCTGTCATTTCGCTGACCCTCCATGCTCGTTGCTACGTGATGCAGCATGTTCCAAAATGTCGTGCACTGCCTGGTGACATTCCCAGGCATGTCTGCACTGATGAACAGCTTCTGATTGTGTGTCGTGAACAAGGTTGCCACTTCTTGTTTGGCCAGGCATCACATTGATGCTCACCTCGACGCTTATCGCCTGACACTGCCTCCCCACTTGTCACTCAACACTACCTCCTCACTTGTCGTGTCTGGTGTGGCCGTATCCTTATGTTCGTAATTTATGGCAATCATGCACTCATTAGTTGTTGTCGTGTTTTTTTTTTTTTTTTTTTTTTTTTTTTTTTTAAATACAAGGAAGAAGGAACCAAAGGACATGAGCCCGCAGTTACAGTTCCCTCCAAGAGAAAAACAAAATACAATAGAGAGCCAAATTCAAGATCCGATCATTTTGATGCCTGGACACACTGCGTTTGAAAGACTGGAGATCATAGGCAGCAGGAAATACAGACAGAGGGAGACAGTTCCAGAGCTGACCTGTTGCATAAATGAGAGACTGGGAGTAATGGTTAACTCTTGCATTAGAGAGTTGGACAGAAAAGGGATGAGAGTTTGCTGCCAGACGGATGCTATGCGCCCATCGTAGAGGTGGAGGAATGCAAGCAGACAGTTCAGAGGAGCAGTGACCATTAAAGTAGCAATAGAAAAGAGATAAAGCTGCAACAGTGCGGCGAAGAGACAGAGGTTGAAGGGAGTCAGTAAGAGGAGGAGAGTTAATGAGACGAAAAGCCTTTAACATACGAAGAAGAAAATGTGCTGTGACCAGATGATGCAGAGGAAATGTGTGCATCGTAAACCAATGTACAGTCAAGTCGCCAGAGGTGCGGTTAATTGGTTCTGGACTGTGCTCGTGCCATAGAAAACCACGTCGTACAAATAACTAAACCTATGGGAAAAATGCAATTTGGTTCTGGACATTCACCCAAAGTCCCCCTTTTCACCCCACTTTTCCCCATTTTTCCCCACTTTACACACACACACAATAACATCCAACTTCTGGTTGAACCGTAACGACTGTATCTTACCCTAAGTGCTCCTAGGGGTGGCAGGTTTCCCGTGGTTCCTGTCTGCCATTTCTGTGGCACACTATGTAACAGTAGGCACAACAAATGGGAGGGTGATCATATATCAAGTGGTTTGGCTACATACTGAGTGGGGCTTGAACGGCGGATGAGGGCTGAGGTCCACTCTTCGGCCGCCAGGGGAATTTGCCCGCGCATTTCAAACCTTGCCACGCCCACGCCATGGGTATAGTTTATGCGTTTGGTTCGTTTTGGGGGGTCTGACACCTTGCTGTGTCTTAGAAAACTGTGCCATAGAGGCACATGCCGTAGGCGACTTGACTGTATTACTGTATAATCCAGCAATATCAGATGTTTTATTTTTACTATGCTGGGTGGTAACCACATAACCAAATTTTGGCGCCTGGTGGTTTTTTAGTGGGTAATTATGGCGCTCCAGTCGGATTGAGCCGATGAAGGTTTATATCCAAGGGATGGTTGGGGTTTATTGCTCACATAATGCCACTCAGGGATAAGTGAGGCTGGTCACTGTCATCTTAAATGTCAGGACCAACTTGCTTAGCCCCTTGGCTCCTACGCTCCTCATGGGGTAGCATAGGATTGGATGATGGATGGATGGAAATAAAGGTCAATATCCATAGGACCTACCAGGATGTGATGTGTGACGGCATATAGATTATCCAGACACAGTTTCATAAACATTGTCGCAGGTAAGGCACTGTACTCTTCCATGGTACAGCACCTTAATTACCGACAAAACCTCCAGGCACCATAGTTTGGCAGTACAGTTACCACCCAGCGTAGTAAATAGTTTCTTGGTGTACAGGAAACCATTTGGCTTGTCACTTAGGGTAGAGTCACCCGTAGACAGAAGAAAGGAACTTCTCTTAACCCCTAACTACTGGGTGTCGATGGGAACTGTCAAGATATCGGTGGCTGGGCAGCGCCGGGTGTCAGTCAGAACCGTACTTGTTTTTGCACCATAGTTTGAAGTGGCCTGCACTTTATCTCGTCACCAAAAGCTAGGGAGTTACGCCCACCAGCCTAGCCAACCATACCTCAGTCATCTTTGAGACTTTGCCAGGTGTAAGATGATCATTTCTTAACTCTTGTCTTCCGTTTCTGCTCCCACCTCACATGGACTTTTTCCTCATCCACCCCTGCCAAGCCTATTTCCAAGGATACAAGGAAAGAACTCAGTGGTAGTGCCATAGGGTGTGCCTTGAACACCACTGTGTCTAGGTTATCTTGTAATGGAGAAGTTATCACGTTGAGAGCAAAGCCATAGTTGGGGCCGTGGGCAGACAAACAAATGATTACTATACTAAGTCTCATGGCAAAAATTAGTCCTCTTCCTCACGTCATTACTCATCGACGCAGTGACCTACAGACCTGGGGATACTTTCATTTGCAAGAATTGTTGTTGAGTAATATGGTCTTTAATTTGATTCCTTAACTGCTTTAGTTTCTTTGATATTAAGTTGTGAAAAGAGGCTACTTTCAGAAAAAGTACCATAGGGAATGAACAACAGCATTTCAGTATAAATAGCCTGGCGTGGAGGGGTTAATATTGCATCACTTGCAGCATTATAGTATTTGTTAATCACTTGAACTGGTTTTAGGTGATAGCAGTGGTGTTTCAGTGGCCTTTTGTGCACAAAATAGAATGAAAGGAAAATGATCACAGTGAATGTAAACACTGGGCAACCAACTTGACTCTGACAGCTGACTGTCGGCCTGCATGCTTCACCACCTGCACAAGATTCTCAGAGGTGACCATTGAAAATATTGTTCCTGTGAAATCACAGCCAGTTTTTTAATGTTATTCTGAAGAAGAGTATCTCTTTTCAATTATCATTCTGGCACTTTACCACATAATGAATAGTCGTATAATGGCACCAGATTTTATCAGAAAGTTAATTACATTATAAATGAAGTTTGATTTTGATTTATATCCAACACTGTAGAAACCATAGCAATATACGATATAGTCATTTCTTGCATGAGTACAAACTCCCCTTGCAATATCTGCATTCAGTACAATTCATTAGTGAATGGTTATATTATTTTTAAATAAAAGAATTTAATAAAAATGTCTTACAGCATTACTTCTCTGTAAGGTAAGTAGCATGCTGCCAGACCTCCCATCCCAGCTGATGTTATGTTTATGTACTGTATATCACTCAGTGAGTTTTGTTAGTATGGTGATGACTAGGGAATTAGTAAATATATAGATAAATCATTGTTTAGAGATACAGAGCCACCTCATTATTTATGGGGCTACAGTCCTAAGTTACTGTCAGAACTGATTTTCCAAAGGTTGTTTTGATATAATCAGTATATAATTCTAATGCAAGCACTCATGTGATATGTTTACTTGATTTTTAATGATTAAAAATTCATTTCTTTTAAACATACCAATTCACCATAGGCCTGTCTCATCCACACTGAATATTAAAGGTGAGAATAAAATTATGGTAGGTGGGGCACTCACCATCCTGTCACTCAATGTAGTGTTGCTTTTGGGTGTCTGCCCTTTCCTCCCATCCTTCCTTCTTTCCTCCCTTTCACTTCTGTCTTTCTTTCCTTCATTCTTTCCTCTTCCTTCTGTCTACAGATTACTCTACACTGAGTGACTAGCCAAATGGTTTCCTGTACACCAGGAAACCATTTACTACACTGGGTGGTATCCATATAACCAGTTTACGGTGCCTGGTGGTTTAGCAGGTAATTAATGTGCTCCAGTCAGATTTTGTGGTATGTGGGGGTTCCCATCATCCACCCACTTAGTGTAGCTGTACTCTATTTTGGCTTGCCACTCTATTGAGTGGCAAGCCAAATGACTTCCTGTAAACCAGGAAATAATTTACAGCCCTGGATGGTAACCTTATAAGCAAAGAACATGTCTTCCCTATGTGACAGCAAATGGGTTGGTAGAGGGTTAGTGCCCCCTTGCTGGAAAACATCTAACTAGAAATATGAACAAGAAGCCTCAGACCAAGACTGACCAACAGGTGACAACAAAGGACTGAACAAAGGACATGGTATGGATTGTGGCATGGAATGTAAGGAGTGCAAATGATGAGGTGAAAGAGAGAGAGAGATTGTCCAGGTGCTTGAGGATGCAAAAGTGGATGTATGTGGAATAACTGAGACAAAATGGGGAGGTGAGAATGTGAGAGAAAGGGAGTATGGATGAGGTATATGCGTGGGAGTAGGTGAGACTGAGAGGGCTAAAGAAGGAGTTTGTATTGTTGTGTGCAAGAGATTGAAGGAGAATGCAAGAGAGTATGGATCCGTTGGCTCAAGGATTGTGTAGACAAGATTGAAAGTTGGACTACATATGTGGGTGATTGTGTGTGTGTATGCACCAATGCAAGATTGTGCAAATAGAGTGAAAGAAGAGTTCTGGACAAATGTGGAAGCATGCATGGAAAACTTTGAAAGGAATAAGTGTTTTTTATTGGAGATATGAATGGAAAAATAGGGAGTGTGAAGGTGGATGGAGTAGTTGGTGAGCAGGTTGTGCCTGCAGAAGTGGATGAGAATGGCAGTGCTCTAGTGGACATTTGTGCAGGGAGGGGGTTGCTGATAGCCAATACCCTCTATAGACACAAAATAATCCACAGGTATATGTGGCGAGTGATGAGAAGGGAGGATGGTGAACTGAATGAACGGAAGGCAGTGATTGATTATGTGTGTGTGAATGATAGGTTGAGAAGGTGTGTAATGGATGCAAAAGTATACAGAGGTTGGGGAGTGGACTTTCTGACCACTACTTGGTGATGGTGAAAGTCAAGGTTGAAATGAAATGGAGGAGGAGGAGGAGAAGGGAAGGACAGGAAGTAGCATCCATATTCATGTACATTATTTACACTTCACTTTTGTAATGTATATAACAAATAACTGGTGGGTCACATTCTTGCATTTTGTGCATTTCACCAGAGTTGAGGAAGAAATGCGTCGGCAGCGAAGTGTAGGGGATCTCCAAATGGACTCAAGTCGTCGTGGCTCAACCTCTGCAAGACGTTCCTTTTTCAAGCGCAAGAAACACTCACGGTCATCATCCCGGGATTCAAAAGAGCTGGCTAGCTTTTCAGATGCCTCTCTAAACTCCTACACTGAGACAGCTTTAATTCACGATGAGCCCTCCCCCAACTCTTATGTCAGGGTGGAGCGCCTGGACTGTAAGTAATAGTATTACCCAAATTAAATGCATGAATTATGACTTGATTCCAAAGGTGCAAAGCAGCTGAATGAATCATACTCATCAGATTTTTTTATTCCCCATTATTGTGAGTATAGTGATTTGGAGACAGTATGAACAGTGAGATCGAGAACAAAGAAACATCAAGGATAACATAAACTAACTTGAGAAAATCATGAATAACATAAACAGTTTTGAGAAAGAACAGAAATTCCCCTTCCCATCCCACTGTTCCTTTCCACCCCATTGAAGCCTTTCTTAAACCTGCTGTCACGTTGATGGACATAGAATAAAAACTATACAGACAACTCATGGTATCCAAAGGGGTTACATAATGCCAACTAGAGTGATGTTTGGGATACTGAGATGGTTATAGCATGAGTTCTATAGGGATATGTCAAGTACTCACAGAGTTTTACTCCTGTGTGTCTTTAGTCACCCCCCAAAGTACATATCCAGTTAAAATTACTCATTACACACTTACAGTAGCACAGTACCTGCCAGAGAATTCAGATAACAATGAGTAACAATAAGTGGCACGTGGCGGGCTTGTTTCGCGCCACTAGCGTTAGTTTACAGTTGAATATTTATCCCTTGCTGGCAAGTTGCCCACTCCCTCACCTGCATCTACCACCTCAGAAGATTTGAATGATGTGGGAGATGATGTGGATGATGTGGAAATGATTGAATATGGAAAGTGAGAATATGAAAGAACAATTAGGTTTAAGACTTATATTTGTTTGAATTGCTTAGAGTGAATTACGTAATTGTTTTGTTGAAGGTTTATTTAAGTTTATTTGAGTGAAGATTTATTTACGTTGACAGTTTCTACTACAGTTATGAAAGTGCAGTTATGTACTTAGTTACTACAGTGTACAGTATTAAGTGTTTTGGTGATGTTGAGTGGCTTTTGGGTGCTGGTGGTGGTGTTGGGCTAAACATCACCAGAAATGGGTGATGGGTGAGTACAACACTGTTCCTTTGTATCCTGCATATTATTATGGTATCTTTTATTCGAAAAAATCGATTAAACGAAACTTTGAAAGTCCCATGATTTTCGGATAATAGAGATTCCACTATATTCAGTAAGGTGAATCTGCATCAAATTAAGATGCTGTTGAGCCCTTAGATATGTAATTTTTTATGTAATGGAGACTTACATAATTTTTTCAGATCTGGTGCGTCGTCCAGTGGTTATGGTTGGTCCATTGTGGGAAGTGGTGAGTGAGAAGTTGGTGCACGATTATCCACATAACTTCACTAAATGTGTACCAGAGGTAAGCCACCTCTCTGCAACTGAGATTGAGGATGCAGTACAGAAAAACCTCGTGGTGGACTACCGGCGCCGTGGCTCTCATTTTGAAGTCACCACTGTCAGCCAGGTCAAGGAGATCTGTGACAAGGTGAGACAGATTGGCACACTTTACCCTCATACATTAAGTGACGAAGCTATCCTGATTATAAAGATTCACAGTCCATTCGCTTAATATGGGAGTTTCTATGACAAGAAATGCCTAGAGTGCGATGGAGGGGGGTGAAAAACTTGAATAATTGGTGGGGCGCAAAATCAGGGCAGCAAAGTGAGCCAAGTCCAGTGTCATGCCAAAGTGCACGACCTACTCTTGTACAGCATGCAAGGAAGTGACATGGGTCATGACATCAGTGTGCCATGTGACATAGCGGGCATCTGCACAGCTTCTCCCAGCTGAACCTTGGCAGCCTCACACAGTGTATACAGTCCCCTCATTTACACAGTCATGCTTTTTTTGCCATCATCACCATTCCGGGGCACCATAACCGCCTCGCACTGCCTTGGAACCCCATCTCATCAAGTCAATTAAGCCTTTCCTGCATAGATTTAAAGGTATGGGGCTATTATGTTGGTTATACTTACTGTGTCCATGTGTTTAATGTCCTATAATACATAAGCAAAATGGCAGACTAGGGGCCAAAGGGGTGGCTTTTGAAGCGGCCACCCCACCTATTAGAATTTTCCCCAATAAGTTATTTTATTTGTAAAGCCTGAAAGTTCTGGTGAGTGTGGTCTTCTACCACCCAAATTCACATGTGTTAAGTGATTGGACTGTCCAGTCATAACTCACTTACTGTATTGTACAGACAGTTGCACATTTATGACCTTTATGTGCTCAGACATGATTTTTAACATATCTGCCAGTTGCGTTGTCCATGCAGGAGGAGGAGGAGGGGGGAATCACGCAATCAGCCTCACAGTGGAATGCATTGTCCATATGTTTATACTGAGTCCACCAATTATTTGTTTGTTTGTTTCTCAGAGTTACCAGATTCTTGTCTCTCATGTTCATCATAGCTGGTGAATTAATATTCCTTACTATATACAGTCTCACCTCAGAGAATGACAGTTTGGTATGCGATAAGTTGATATAATAATGGAATAAAAACTATTTCCAGTTTCATGTTAATGATCATGGAATTCGTTTATATGATTTTTTAGAATGCCTAGAATGATGAGCTCATGTAAACACATGCCACTTATGCCTAGCTGTGGTGCCAATTGCACCATTGTACTGTGCATCACCTATCCCAAGTGGTGAGTGCTTTCTTAGCCTTTACTAGAATCGTTTATAGGATGTGTAGAGAATGTGCATATATATTTATGCATATTCTTTACACAGTAATGTAAGGATATGTGAGTTTGTGGTCATCAGTGGTGCAGTGGACGTGATTGTCAGTGAAACTGTCAGGCAAATGAGGGTGAGTAAGTGTGGTCATTGGTTTGGTCATTGGTCATGAAATAGAAATTTTGCTCCTGGTGGTGTCTGCTCCCGTCGTGCTTGAAGTGTGGGCAATGCCGCCCAAGGGGAATCCTCTTGGACATCGTCCCATTCCTCCTCACTTGAAACATCGCTCAGCTCATCCTCTACTTCGCTCTCAGTCTCCTCCTCGAAGAGAACCTTTTGCCACTGGTCAGAAGACAAACCTTTCTTCTCCATTTTGGCAAGCACTGACACAGAAAGTCAAGTATGAGCTTTTTAGGTCCTCTGCTGAAAAAGAAGGGATATTATTCACTGTCACGCAACACCTTCCATTGAGAGAAGCACTATACACGTCATGTTATATCTTTCTGTACAGCAAAGTGCTGCACCTATTACGAACAGTTCACATAAAGGAATAACTTTTCAGTGTCTTTTCACGGTCTCATAACTGTCTACTGGAGTCCGTGGGTATGTGTCATATATATATATATATATATACACACCCACAGTACCCTCGCGTCCAACACGCGTTAGTCCAGCACGATTTGGGTCCAGCACGGAGAGCAATTAATTAGTATTATTTAATACAATTTAATTACTGCAACACGAATGTGTTAGCATAACACGCACAGAGCTCCGAGAAGTGGGCGAAATCCGCAGAGTTCACTCTAGCACGATCACCCCTGGTCCAACACGGTCATACTGGACATTCCCATGATGATGATAGCCAATGAAAACTTCTGATCAAGTAGCCTTCCCCGCCCGCTATCGTGACGTGATCGTGATGCCGCCCAATTAAAAACGCTTCTGGTGTCACGTGATGTTTTGTTTACATTTCTCCCGCCACAGCACCACTCAGTCGCATAATTGCATTGGAAGGTGCTTTTTTCTTGCTGCATTTTCTGCCCTTGTTACTGCATTTTACCCTGCTCACGATGCCTAGGAAGCCTTCTGAGAACCCCAAGAAGCGTCGGCACCTCCCTCAGGCCACCAAGCTAGAAAGCATCGAGAGGAAGAAGAAAGGGGAAAGGAAAGTTGACATTGCCAAGGCCTATGACATGAATGAAGCCAATGTGAGGACCATAAAAAACCAAGACAAGATCCTGGCAGCCGAAGGCTATCACACAGCACTTCATACCAGGTTTGCCGAAGATACAATGGTAAATCGGAACGGTAACGTGGTAAAATTGCCGACGATACCACGGGTATTTGGAATTCATCTGGATGGATTCCTGCCGAGCATATGACGGGCAAAACAGTGTGACCAAAACCCAGGCGACTCGACAGAGAATGTATCGTACTACAGCATTGAACATTTAGCCTGACACTGACACTGAATACATATTAATATTTTGGAATAAATATCAATCATTTTGAAACCCTTCTTATCGGCGTGCGTACCAGTTTATAAACAAAGTTGCATCTCCTTTTTCTCTACCGAGTCAGCGACAGCGATCACTTTCCACAGTCACGAGACGGGGCTCTGGCAACAGTGTGAGAAGCATGCCCTTTGCCGAGGATTACAGAGTGCTAGGACAGGCAGAAGCAGGACCTTCCATGGCTGTGGACGAAGATAGTGATTCTGAGTGTGATTTCGAAGGATTTATGAGGTAGGTTTGATTTCGAAGAATTTATTAGGGAGGTTGAGGAGGAGCAACAGCCATTACCCACTAGTGACACCAGCAGCCATCCTCCGGGGACCCAGTAGGACTAACTACAGCCTTGGATACCACCTTCCATTCCCAGCAAGCCCACCAACACTATCCTAAAAGGTTAGTTATCATTCATAGCACAGTAGCATTTATTATAATTACAATAGTACCAATATATGTATAGGTATATGGTAGGTATTTAGGGTGACTTTTCCTAGGGTTGCTGACATAATTCATTTTTCCCTATAAGCTCTATTGTTAGTCCAACATTTTTTTGGTCCAACACGTGACCCATGCATGACAATATTACCGTGCTGGACGCGAGGGTACTGTATATATATATATATAAAACAGCCATACCATGTTGAGTACACCGCTTCCCGTCCGATCAGCGAAGTTAAGCAACATTGGGTCTGGTTAGTACTTGGATGGGTGACCGCCTGGGAACACCAGATGCTGTTGGCATAACGTTCTCCCTACGTGTCAAGTGGGGTTGGTGGAGGATTAGTGCCCCTCCCTGTAAAACAATTAACTCTAAGCCCTTGGCCACCCCGTTTGGGATACATGGCGTCTGGCAATGAATGAATGAAAAGTTATTATTATTATTATGGAGTGGTGAGGTATATGGGAGAGGGGTGTGTGAATTGGGAGCAGGGCAGTGAAATGGCGGGGGACAGGGTGATGTGGAGGCGATTTGTTTGTGGCCATCCCATATAAGGGATTAGGGCATCTGGCAATAGATAGATAATTTTTTTTTTTTTTTTTCTGACTTTGGCAGTTCACCATCCATCTCTTGGGGATTGGACAGAATTGATGGATGTTTGTATAACTGTAAAGCTCTACTTGTTGATGATTATGCATTATTGCAAATTTTACAGAGCTGTCATGGAATTCTCGACATCAGTTTGGCATCAGTAGAACGTCTTCACCGTCATAACATCTACCCAATTGTGTTGTTGCTCAAGTTCCGGCACCACAAGCAGATACGTGAGGTTTGTGATTTCCCTCATCCTTCTCCTGAGCGCATCTCCCAAAAAGAAGCCAAAGAGATGTTTGAGCTTGCTGCAAAAATGGAGCAGGAGTACAAGCATGTAATTTCAGGTGTGTTAGCCATAGGCTCTGTTATCATTACAGTATTATTAATTTAGAATACAATAGAACAACTGGGATCCTGAAGGTAACCTAATGTTTTTCAAGGGTATCTGGTTCTGGGTGCATGCCACAAATATGTAGCAGATATACTCACTGATTGTGAACTTTCTGATAGGGTACGTATCCCCTCTCCCCATTTCCCGCAGTATTTCTCTAGCATCCTACCTACCTTCCTACCTGCCTGTCACAGTATGCACTAATAGATGGTGTGAAGCTGTAAAATATTTTAAAACATTAGAGATTTTACTTTGCAAAAGCTAAAAACTTGCCTGAAGAGAATAACAGAAAGCAGTTGGTGATACTATTGTTCCAAAGCATGAGGTCAGAGTTACTGAGTCCCCATTTTGACTTTTCATCATTGCTTCCAGTACTTCCATGCTATGGATTTCTTCCTCTTTTCTCACCTCACTCCTTCTCCCAGCCCTTCCCCAGCCACTTATCCTCACATCACTCTTATTCTCAGTGTTTAATAGTTCTTGAAAATGTTCTCTCCCTCCGCTAAGCTTTTCTCCCTTCTCCGCTAGCAATCTACCATTTTTATTTTTCACTTCCTGGCTAACTTCTGTATCACCCTGTCTTACTCTCTTTACCTCTTTCCAGAACATTTTCTTACATTCCCTCCACTTTACACTCAAATTCCTTCCAAATTTCTCATCCACTTTCTTCTTACTCTCTCTTACTAATCTTTTCACCTCTCTCATCCTTTCAACATATAACTCTCTTCTGTCTCTCAACTTCCTCCACACCTCTGCTTCCCATCCACTCACTTTATGCTTTTTTCTTTTGTGCCACGGTTTGTCTCACCTCTTCATTTCACCTTGCTCTTCTTTGCACCTTTTTTCATCTTCTCATCACCCCACATGCCACCTCACATGCTGAGCAGACTTCTTTGAATATCTTGCACACACCATCCACCTCCCCCCATCTGCTTCAAATCATATTTAAACAATTGCTCCCCCACTTCTCTCTTATATTTTACCTCCACGGCGATGGTCTGTAGTGTGCGGACTGGTGGGAAGAACAACAACAATGTGGCGGCATTAATATGCACACTTGCCACCAGGGACGGGTGGTGATTGGTTGTTGAGTCGTGATTTTCAAATTGAATGCCGTGGTTTACGATTCTCCTTGGAAAAGGCCCACTTCGGTGCCTAGGTCTGCGATTTTCGTGACAACAGCGATTTAAGGGCGCCGGCAGTCTGACAGCCACTTAGCCGTGATTTACGAATCCGTGATTTATAAACACGCAATTTACGAGGATTGAGTGTATATATATAGATAGATAGATAGATATATCCATTCACTCAGTGTAGTGCTGCTCTCAGGTGTCTTCCCTTTCCTCTCCTCCATCCTTCTTCCCTTCCATCCTCTTCTGTCTTTCTTTCCTTCGTTCTTAACTCATCCTTCTGCCTATGGTTGACTTTACGCTCTCTCTTCTATCTTTCGTTCCTTCATTCTTTCCTCTTCCTTCTGCCTGTGGTGACTCTGCAATGAGTGACAAGCCAAATGGTTTCCTATACACCAGGAAACCATTTACTATGCTGGGTGGTAACCATATAACCAAATATTGGCACCTGGTGGTTTAATGGGTAATTATGTCACCCAAATCAGATGAAGTTGGTGAAGGTTTATATCCAAGGGGTGGTTGGGGTTTATTGCTCATGTAATGCCACTCGGAGATGAGTGAGGCTGGTCAATGTCATCTTAAAAGTCAGGACCAACTTGCCTAGCCCTGGGCTCCTACACTTCTCATGGAGCAATGTAGGATTGGATGATTGATGGATATGTGTATATATATACAGTACAAACAGTAAAACCTCGATATAATGGACTTCAGTAGACTGGAATTCGCTTTTATCGGACTTGAGAAGCTACCAGACTAAATTCCTATATGTCGGAAAAAGTCCAGTAAAGCCAGATGCAGTCCAGACTGCCTGACCACTTCAGCTATGTTCACCACAATAAGGTAAATCAGAAACATGTTTATCAGTGTACAATACAGTATTATTATATTATACCATTTAATTATTGTAAAGATGCTCGGAGAGAGCATTATAACCGGTTGTTGAATGAGGAGTTTGACAGGGACAGAGAAGGTTTGGAGCCAGCAGATCCAGTGTCTGGCCCTTGGCCTTTGATTGATGCTGCTACTGTGAGTGAGGCAATAGGCAGGATGAAGGAGGGGAAGGCAGCAGGTGTGTTAGGGTTGACTGCCGAAATGTTGAAGGCCTTAGGAGATATAAGGGTGAGTTTAGTCACTGACCTGATAAATAGGATTATTTATGAGTGTGTTGTCCCAGATGATTGGCTGAAGAGTGTAATTGTAAATGTGTATAAAAGGAAGGGTGATGCCCTGGAAAGAGGAAATTATAGAGGTATAAAGCTTTTAGATCAGATAATGAAGGTAATGGAGAGAGTTTTAGAAGGTAAGATTAGAGAAAGAGTGAATATTGATGAGATGCAGTTTGGGTTTAAGCCAGGTAGGGGGACCACTGATGCCATATTCATTGTTTGACAGCTTCAGGAAAAATATATTGGTAGGAGAAGGGATCATTGTTTTGTTTTTGTTGATTTGGAAAAGGCCTTTGACTAGAGAGGTAGTGAAGTGGGCAATGAGAAAGCTTGGCTTGGAGGAGTGGCTGGTTAGGGTGGTTATGGCTGTGTATGTGGGTGCTCACACCCAGGTAAGAGTGAATGGAGATTTGAGTGATGAGTTTTCCGTGAATGTTGGTGTGCATTAGGGGTCAGTTTTGAGTCCCATGTTGTTTATCATGGTACTTGAAGCCCTTTCACGTGACTTTAGAAACAGACTCCCGTGGGAGTTGTTGTATGCTGATGATTTGGTGTTGATTGCAGAGAACGAAAGGGAGGCGGAGGAAAGGTTTAGGCAATGGAGAGATGGTATGGGGCACAAGGGCTTAAGGGTAAATGCAGATAAAACAAAAGTCAAAGACGAGGGAGAGTGGCCATGTGCAGTTTGCCACAAGGGCGTTGGAAGTAATTCCATCTTGTACGGTGTTTGTGATAAATGGATGCATAAGAGATGTAGTGATATCAGAGGTAGACTGCATGATAATGCTGATTTTATGTGTACGGCATGTCGGGGAGAGCAGGCGGAGATTGTCAGACGTGAAAGAATTGAACTTGCTGGTGAATATGAGTGTGTGGAAGAGTTTTGTTATTTGGGAGACATGTTGTGTTCTGGTAGTAGGACTGGAGCTAGCTCTGTGGGTAGGGTGAGAAGTGGTTGGAAGAAGTTCAGGGAGCTCTTGCCTCTCCTGACATTGAGAGGACTCTCCCTATGTGCTAAGGGGTCTTTGTATGCAACATGTGTCAGGAGTGTAATACTGTATGGTAGTGAGAACTGGGCAGTGAAGGAGGAGGATATTCGCCAGCTCAGATGTACAGAAATGACAATGATTAGGTGGATGTGTAGTGCATCCCTGCATCCAAGTCTGGGGGGGCTGGGTTCATGATGGAAGAGTTGAGAGGTAGGACGGGACTGGAGTGTATTGGTGTTGTGATGAGGAGAGGTAGATTGAGATGGTTTGGACATGTGGAGAGGATGGGGGATAATAATTGAGTGAGGAAGGTGAGAAGTGTTAATATTGGGGGTGGGGTTATGAGGGGTAGACCGAGAAAGACATGGGACGAGGTCATTAAGTGTGACCTCAGGGTTAAGGGACTGAACTGGGAGGCTGCAATGGATCGTGCAGCATGGAGAGCCGCCATTAGGTGACCAAGGCCGACGCATGCAAGCATGTTGGAGCCTTTAAAAACAAAACAAAATGAAACGGTTTAAGGTTCTCCTTGGAAAAGGCCCACTTGGGTGCCTAGATCCGCGATTTTCAGGACTTAACAGTGATTTAAGGTTGCCAGCACTCTGACGGCCACCTAGCCGTGATTTACAAATCCGTGATTAATGAACACGCGATTTATGGGGATTGAGTGTATTATGAAAATTCAAGACCTTACCAGCATTGTACAGAGGGTAGACAATGCAAATTGTTGTTTTGGTATCCGAGGCTGTACCACAGAAGCTGAATCAGAACACTCTCAGCTGTTCTGCACAGGCCACATCCCATACCTCAGTATCACTCTCATCACAAATAGAGGGGTTTTTGGCTATCTTTTGTATTTTTATTTATTTTTTTCTTTTTTGAAGGAATGGTTTGTGAGATCTTAGCCATTGGTTCCTTCTTGCATTAAAAGAAAAAAAAAAAAAGATAATCCACCGTCTCAATCCTCGGTACACTCATACATGTGAAAAATCATTTTGGAAATTAATCATTCTGAATCATTACCGATCAAATTTTCATTACCAAATTGCCACACATTTGGTAATGAAAAATAACAAGTGGCATCCCTGGTGATGATTGCGCCAGTGATTAACAAATGCTCTTAAGGCACAATATTGTATGTCCAGTTTTATGGAATGCACATATTAGTTTGCACTAGGTTAGGTGCTGCCTGTTGCTGCTCCAAGAAACCCTCAAAGTCCAGGTCAGACACTACAGACATTACGTCATCATCCTGCTGCTATGGCCACCACTCACTCACAAACCAGCCGCACCCCACCACACATACTTACCAGCCCCACTCTTACCCATGGCATGCTACAAAATATGCTTGCGAGTTGCAAGACAATACTATATTTGCCTCAGTTTTTCTTGCCCATCACACATTGCAAGTAGCAAACGCACTTTCTAAATACTGTAATTAATTATTGTCAGACCCCCGTCGCACATTAGGCAAGACGCATTTTGCGAAGGCACACTGTAGGCGAGATGACTATACTGTATATATATATATATATATATAGAGAGAGAGAGAGAGAGAGAGAGTGATTTATATATATATATTTATATATATATTTCTCACTATTGCCAGTCACCTTAATCCTGTAAGGGGTGGCCACAAACAAATTGCCTCCATGTCACCCTGCCCCCGGCCATTTCACTGCCCTGCTCCCAACTCACATCCCCCTCTCTCATATATATACCTCTCCACTCCATCCCTCCATCTCATCCTTGGCCTCCCCCTCCTTCTTCCCCCCTCCACCTCACTCACATACACTCTCCTCACCAGTCTCACTCTCCATCCTCTCCACATGGCCAAACAACCTCAGTGTGTTTCTCCTGACGCATCCTGTCACATCCACATCCACACCACAATGCTCCTTCATTTCCTCATTTGTCAGTCTGTCTCTCCATGTGACTCCACATGCTTCTCTCAAATAACTCATTTCCACTGCTCTCACTCTTGACTTCTGTCCTTCCAACAAGTCCATGCTTCACATCCATACATTAGAGTTGGTGTCACAATACTATCATGTAGTAGCTTTTTCACTTCCATGCTCACTTCCCTGTTTCTTATCACTGCTTTCAAGGAACCAGCAACCTTTCTTTCTTGTTGTACCCTTCCAAGCACTTCACTCTCTAAACTTCCACCCTTACTCAGCACACTACCCAAGTACTTAAATGCACTCACATTTTCCATTTCCTCCTCATCCAACCTCATTGTACATTCACTGACTTCACTTCTCTCGAAGATCATAACTTTACTCTTCCTTAAACTTTAGCTTCTGTTTCATACACACTCCCAAACTCATCCACCAAGCCTTGCAGCTCCCCTTCGTCTTCACTTAACAACACAGTATCATCTGTAAACAACAGTACCGGGAGTTTCCAAACACTGCCCTCTCTCATTAGGGCCACTCCAACATCCACTGCCCTACCTTGTATCTCTTTTATAACCCCATCCATGTACAGATTGAACAACCATGGAGACATGACACATCCTTGTTTCAATCCATCTTCAGATAGAAAAATTCACTCGGTTCACTATCCACACGAACTGCAGCCTTAGCACCCACATACATACTTTTCACAGCGTTCAACAACTTCCCATCTACTCCATATATTTTTAATACTTTCCACAATCCTTGTCTATCCACCTTTTTTTTTTTTTTTTTTTTTTTTTTTTTTTTTTTTTTTTTTTTTTTTTTTTGTCAGACCCTGGGCAAAGGCTTCAGGGCCTATATATCGGGGGCAGTAGCCTATCCCAAGGCCCAGTAGTCCTACACCTCCACATGTCATCACTTCGGCGCTAATACTCACCGTCCATATTGAATACATGCTAGGGCTGTCTCATACAGGACTGGTGTATTGGTATTAGCGGGGTTATTTTTACGACATGTCAACGGGTCATCTGGTAGATCAGGAAAGCCTGCTTTTTATGAAATTCAAATCCTTAAACTGTTTCCTGCCCCAGCTGGGATTTGAACCTGGGTCCATCAGGATTGCAGGCCGCCTCTTTACCGACTCAGCCACCGCCTTCCCCTGTCATATGGTTTCTTCAAATCCATGAAGGCTGCATGCAACTTCTTTCCCTTCTCTCGAAACTTTTCCACTAAAGATCTGAGAATGAATATCTGATCTGCACAACCTCTTCCCTTCCTAAAACCTCCCTGTTCTTCTGCAACTAATTCTTCCGTTATTTCCCTACCTCTGTCAATAGGTATCCTTCCATATACTTTTCCTATTACACTAAGAAGGCAAATGCCCCTATGATTACCACACACTTCTTTTTCCCCTTTTCCTTGGTACAAGGGAATAATTGTACCTGACTTCCAGTCCTCTGGGAATCTACCTTCCTCCCAGGCCAATCTGCACATCTTCCACATCCATTCAACTGCTACCTCTCCCCCATCCTACAGCTTTCACCACACACTCCATCAATTCCCAGGGCTTTCCCCATTTTGACTTTCATCATTGGTTCCACAAATTCCATCCTACTGATTTCTTCCCCTCTTCTCACATCCTTCCTTCCCCCAGCCATTTCCCAGCCACTTATACTCACATTACTTCCGTTCTATATGTTCAACAATTCCTTAAAGTGTTCTCTCCATCTGCTCACTTCTTCTCCCATCTCGACTAGTAATCTATCATTTTTATCTTTCACCCCCCGACTAACTTCATTGACACCCTGTCTAACTCTCTTTACCTCCTTCCAGAACATTTTCTTACATTTCCTCCACTTTACACTCAAAGTCCTTCCAAGTTCCTCATCAACTCTCATCTTACTCTCTCTTACTAATCTTTTCGCCTCTCTCTTCCTCTCTACCAAGAACTCTCTCTTCTGTCTCTCAACTTCATCCACACCCCTGTTTCTCATCCATTCACTATATGCTTTCTTCTTTTGTGCCACAGTCTGTCTCACCTTTTTATTCCACCATGCTGTTTCCTGCACCCCCTTTCATCTCATCACCCCACACACCACCTCACATGGTGCACAGATTTCTTCTGTGAATACAATATCTTCCACACTCCTTCCATGTCCCACATCTGCTGCAATCCATATTTATCCAAACGCTCCTCCTTTTCTTTATTATATTCTGCCATTTTTCCATCTTCTTGTAACCTTTCCCCCCTCCTTGTATGAACTACTTCCTCTTGTCCTTCCCTTGTTCTATTTCTCCGTTTCATGCAGACCTTGATTCTTACCACCACCAAGTGATGGTCAGAATGTCCTCTCCCCCAGCCTCTATATACTCCTGCATCCATTACACACCTTCTCATCCCGTCATCCACACACCATCTATCTATCTATCTATCTATAGCCCGACGCCCTAATCCCGCAAAGGGTGGCCGCAGACAAAACGCCTCCAAGTCACTCTGTCACCCACCATTTGACTCCCCTCCCCCCAACTCACCCCCCCCCTCCCTCATATACCTCTCAACTCCATCCCTCCACCTCATCCTCGGTCTACCCCTCCCTCTCCCTCCCTCCACCTCACCTACATACACCCTCTTAGTCAGTCTTTCATTCTCCATTCTCTCCACATGTCCAAACCACCTCAGTGTATTTCTCCTAATCTTTTCAACCACATCCACATCTACCTCACAACGTTCCTTCACTTCTTCATTCGTCAACCTGTCCCTCCACGTCACTCCACATGCTCCTCTCAAGTAACTCATTTCCACTGCTATCACTCTTGACTTGTTCCCCTCTTGCAAGGTTCACGCCTCGCTTCCATACGTCAGGGTAGGGATCACAATACCATCATGCAGTGACTTCTTAACTTCCATACTCCCCTCCCTATTTCTCATCACTGCTTTCAGTGTACCAACAACCTTTCTTCCCTGCTGTACCCTTTCACGTACTTCATCCCCCAAAGTTCCATCCTTACTCATCACACTACCCAAGTACTTGAATGCACTCACATTCTCCATATCCTCATCATCCAACTTCACTGCACACACGCATAATCAATTATTGCCTCTGTTCATTGAGTTTACCACCCACCCTTGTCATCACTTGCCACGTATAGCTATGGATCATTTTGTGTCTGAAGAGGGTGTTGGCTATCACCAACCCCCTTCCTGCACAAGTGTCCATTAAAGCATTGCCATTCTCGTCCATCCAGGATAAAATAATTTAAACCTGAGTATGTCCCATGTTGTCCATTATATCTTTTACTTTGGTAACTGAAACAGGTGTTTGTGAAATGTTCATATGAAATGCTAATTTTTTTTTTTTTTCCCTCCCCCAGCTGTAATTCCTGCTGCATACAACATGCCTTACATCAGTACACAAGTCAAGTCGTGTGTGGACCAAGAACAGTCAAAAACATTGTGGGTGCCATCTGGCAGTCTGTGAGGTGCAGAATAACACAATCTTTGGAGTGTAATGCTGTACTTTACAATTGTCTTGTACTGCATGTAGGGCTAGGATGATATATGCTGTGCTTGTAGGATATTTGTGTTAGATTTTACTAATGTCATTTTCTTTAGTCAATCAAAGAATGATATTGTGTACATTTAATTCCCAAAACTATTTTCAAAATCAGGTATCTTTCTCTGTACATACTGTACTGTGTTGCATCCTGGCATTCCATTGTTGTGTCAGAAGTACAGTAATAGGAAAGTGAGAAACTGCTAACAAGTACTGCAAAATCTTTAGGCAGCAGGTCACTTCAAGTAGCAATACAGATGACTAGCAGTCACTTTGATAAGGAGAGAAATATATCATCATAGATATACATTTGATCCTCATGAAGGGCACCAGTATTTCCTTCCACTTTGTTGTTTATAATTATACTGAAATGTTAGGAAAATTTGTATTAATTCTATCCAGATTTTCCCTCAAGAAAACTTCAATCTTCCACCTGTCATATTAGCTTAGTATTTTTTTTTTTTTTTTCTCATCACATCCAGCTGCCGTATCATCAGAATTCTCGTCATGCACCCCACATGAAGAGATAAAGACACTCCATTAGTAATGGCATTATTGGAATAAAGAAATCACAGCATTCAAGCTTCATCTCAGATATATTGTTAACTAATAAAGTATTACGCACTGCTGAGCTTTAATATTGTAATGATGCAGCCACATACATGAATTGTCTCTTGAGTCAACTTAAGAACAATTGTTGAAGGAACCAAGGAAAGAGAGCATGTGTGTATAATCTGATCCTGACATGTGTCATGAATTACAAATATCTTCCAGGTTACATACATCACCCTAGCCCTGATATCTATATCTATCTATCTTTATATACGGTAAATAATATATAGAAACCAAGAGATGGAATTCTTTAGCATTTTGATGTATTAATGATGCATAATTTGCTGAAGAGTGGAGTGTGGATGATGTTATTTGAAGTACTTTATTAATACGGTATCATATCGAAATGAAGAATTCATAATTTGAAGTTTTGAAAAAAAAAAAAAAATCATAATGGCAAATTATATATATATATATATATATATATATATATATATATATATATATATATATATATATATATATATATATATATACATATACATACATACATACATACATACATATATATATATATATTATATACATATATATATATATATATATATATATATATATATATATATATATATATATATATATATATATATATATATATATATATATATATATATATATATATATATTTACAGTATACAGTATATGTATACAGTACCCTCGCGTCCAGCACGCGTTAGTCCAGCATGATTCACGTCCAGCACGGAGAGCAAATAATAAGTATTATTTAATACGATTTAATTACTGCAACACGAGTGTGTTAGCATAACACGCACAGAGCTCCGAGAAGTGGGCGAAATCCGCAGAGTTCACTCTAGCACGATCACCCCCGGTCCAACACGGTCATACTGGACATTCCCATGATGATGATAGCCAATGAAAACTTCTGATCAAGTAGCCTTCCCCGCCCACTATCGTGGCATGATCGTGATGCCGCCCAATTAAAAACGCTTCTGCTGTCACGTGATGTTTTGTTTACATTTCTCCCGCCACAGCGCCACTCACTCGCATAATTGCATTGGAAGGTGCTTTTTTCTTGCTGCATTTTCTGCCCTTGTTACTGCATTTTACCCTGCTCACGATGCCTAGGAAGCCTTCTGAGAACCCCAAGAAGCGTCGGCACCTCCCTCAGGCCACCAAGCTAGAAAGCATCGAGAGGAAGAAGAAAGGGGAGAGGAAAGTTGACATTGCCAAGGCCTACAACATGAATGAAGCCAGTGTGAGGACCATATTAAAAAACCAAGACAAGATCCTGGCAGCCGAAGGCTATCACACGGCACTTCATACCAGGTTTGCCGAGGATACGATGGTAAATCGGAACGGTAACGTGGTAAAATTGCCGACGATACCACGGGCATTTGGAATTCATCTGGATGGATTCCTGCCGAGGATACGACGGGCAAAACAGTGTGACCAAAACCCAGGCGACTCGACAGAGAATGTATCATACTACAGCATTGAACATTTAGCCTGACACTGACACTGAATACATATTAATATTTTGGAATAAATATCAATCGTTTTGAAACCCTTCTTATCGGCGTGCGTACCAGTTTATAAACAAAGTTGCTTCACCTTATTCTCTACTGAGTCAGCGACAGCAATCACTTTCCACAGTCACGAGACGGGGCTCTGGCAGCAGTGTGAGAAGCATGCCCTTTGTCGAGGATTACAGAGTGCTATGACAGGCAGAAGCAGGACCTTCCATGGCTGTGGACGAAGATAGTGATTCTGAGTGTGATTTCGAAGGATTTATGAGGGAGGTTGAGGAGAAGCAACAGCCATTACCCACTAGTGACGCCAGCAGCCATCCTCCGGGGACCCAGTAGGACTACCTACAGCCTTGGATACCACCTTCCATTCCCAGCAAGCCCACCAACACTATCCTAAAAGGTTAGTTATCATTCATAGCACAGTACCATTTATTATAATTACAATAGTACCAATATATGTATAGGTATATGGTAGGTATTTAGGGTGACTTTTCCTAGGGTTGCTGACATAATTCATTTTTCCCTATAAGCTCTGTTGTTAGTCCAACATGTTTTTGGTCCAACACGTGACCCATGCATTACAATATAACCGTGTTGGACACAAGGGTATTGTATATATATATATATATATTTGTTAAATATGCTTTATATATTTTGTTAATGGACCAAGATCAAGAAGTACAAAATATCACCTAATATGGTCATATTTGTGCTTAAATGTACTGTTAAGGAATTGTATTTTTGTCAAATGTCAAATAGAAGTAATCGTCTGTATTGAGAATAATTCCCAGTTATGTGCTCGTCAATCTATTATAAGCAGTTAACAAAATTAGACACTAATTGACAGGTGTCTTCCTCCTTATACCAAAGAGGTGAAAAAGCAGTGGAGATGTGTGAGGCAGCTAATGATTGAGAGTAAGCTACATTACTCTGACAGCATCCCTTGTCACTTTGACAATATTCCTTCTCACTTGTGCCTTACTGAAGCTGGTGAGTGGCCTGAGTTATCCTAGCACCGTCAGCAAGAGAGTGGGTGCACGTGTTGCTGGCTTAATGTTGGCCTCTCCTGATCTCAGGTACTGAAACTGGCCTGGTTTCGTTTGATACAGCTGCTGTAAAGTTTGTAACAAACTATCAAAAAGTTTTAGTTGAACCAAGAGCCTTCATTGCAAATATATTTCAACACACCCATGTCATATTTTTTGTAACGCTCAATCTAAAGCAGGTAGCAGCTGCACTGGTGCATCAATAGTGTGTAAAGAAGTTATAAATCTGTGATTTTTTAATGCACTGGTAATAACAACCTTTTTGTCTTCCTTGTACAGAGTATTTAAGTCATATTTAAGTTTATTTGAGGTACCATATTGTGCATGTTCTTTCTGCCAGATTTAACATACTTTATCAGTTTCAGTTTTGGTGCATCAGTTGAAGTTGCTTGGTATTGTATAGCCTTGTGTATTATCTATTTTCCTTAATATTTTTAGAAATCTTGGTATGCATTGTAAGCTATTTATTTTGTGTGTACATTCAGATTTAAACAAATGCTACTCTATAATATATGAATATAAACAAATAAATAAATATAAATATATATACAGTATGTATATATATATATATATATATATATATATATATATATATATATATATATATATAATATATATATATATATATATATATATATATATATATATATATATATATATATATAAATAGAGAGAGAGAAGGTTGTTTAATGTTGATCAGAACTATAGTTTGATGTAAATTTTTTTTTATAACAAGAAGCCTAAGAGTACCAAATCCTATCAAACTCCTCAAGAAAATCCCATTCCTGTCTTTCATACTTAATAATTATATTTTAGTCTTAGTTGAATCAGAATTTTAAGTTCCAGTTGTGTAGCATTGTTCAGAATGTAAAAGTTACAGGACATAAGCACTTGTGATACCATGAGGATCTACAAAATAGATAATGTTTGCAGTTTTGTTACAAGTTCAGTTCTTAATACGGGGATTGTTAAAGAGGTATGTGGACTGCTGCAGTTATAGTTATGATTTACTGTTGTTATTTATGACATCTAATGTGAGACTGTGGCACTTTCCTGGTGTGGGGCCTTATCTCAGAGTAAGCATCTTCTGAATCTTCATACTTTCCTAAATTTTAAATCAAAATTTTAATGCATTACAAGTACAGTGGTATCTTGGATATCAGGGTCAATTTGTGCTAGTATTTTAGCACAACGTTCATATGTATTTGTGAAAAAGAGTAACTGGTACTGAAGCTTCCAACCCAAGCCTGCTTTTTACCATTTCTCACCAGCTTTTTTTTTTTTTTTTTTACAGTACTGCAAATATACTACAAATCTAGGGCTGTAAATTGACATTTTAAACTTAATATGTTGCTTCCAGAACTAGGAATTTACTTACAACAGAGGGCTGACCTTGGAAGCCCCCAAACTATAGATGATCACTAACTTGAAAAGTAATCTTTTATTCCATATCATTTGGTAGTGGGGTAAATTTCTTATTTTAATACCTGAGATAGCTGTGGTACCTACATGTGTCACTGGTTACTGCTAAAAAGTACCGTATTCATTCTAAAGTGAGAAAAAAACATGACATTATCTCCTTTGCACCTGTAGTGAACAGGGAATCAATGCATCACCGACACGATGCAGTCACACAAAACTGTCATATGGTTTACTAGTTTTCAGGATAGCACAGTACTGTACAAACACCTATCAGTTATACAGATATTGTTTTTGTTTTATGGCAGATCATATATTGCATACAACTTAAAACCAGTTTAAGGAATTTATAATACGGTAATACAAATATAAAACTGCTGTGTACAGTATCATACATCATTTTACAGTAATGCATGGTTTACTGTACAGTTCATGATATATATGGTACACATTATTGAAGGGGTTAATGATGTCTGAGAATCCATTAAGTGCTCCACCATGCAGTGAAAGTGCCAAAAGTACAAGTAAAGCAATTTGCTTATCAGCTGGGGAGGATGGTTTTATGAGGTACAGTAATCTTTACTTTTGCCATGTAAAAATTGAAGGTGATTTTCTTGTTTTCATTGCACTTTCTTTACAAGATGCTGAAGTTGCTGGGTGCTTAGGCTTCATTAACCTCTTCACAAATGTTAGAAATACTTTCAGCAGGATTTAAAAAATAATAATTCTTAAGAGGGATGTTTCTGGGAACAATAATACATACAGTGTATGTTTTTAGTACGTGGTTTTTGCTGTACAAGGTGCCTCTCCTGCCTACAAGAATGTACTGTATAATGCACCTTAGTACAAAGCATGTAAAATCCTTCAGGAGGTTCCTTCCCTTCATCTTCAGTTAAGAAATAATCACATCTGGGAGCTGACGAAGAACATAACCAAAAGTTTACATCAACATATATTGACAGGTGAAACTTGTTTATCATCTACCCCTCCCATTATTTTACAAGTACACCAAATTCATAGCAGTGTGTAACACATTTTAACCCACCCCGTCCCGTCGACGTATGGGTACGTTGCAACATTTTGCATTTGCCAGTCCCAGCGAGTACTGGTACGTCGTGCAATTGCAAGGTCCCTAATTTGCACAATTTTCAATTTTCGCGCGTGATTTTTCGTACGTATACACAGGACACCTTCCTCTATTCCTCTACAAGATGCCAAGCCGGGACAATGCCTTACACCGCATAACCTCCCCCCTCCCCCCCTCACGCCATTGTCTTGGCAATTCACCTGTTACCAGTGACCTGGCCAGTAAAGATATTCAGGGCCAGAGTGATTCCCCAATTGATAACAATGTGGAGGACAATTTACATAGCATTAGAAGAAGAAACAGTCAGAAATAATGATCAGGTAATGTGGCAAAAGAAGGTCAGGTATGGTGATTAGTTAGTGAGTGGAACAATGCTTATAATGCCTATATTACTGCTTGAAAACCAATATACTCTCATACTACACATAAATTCATAGCAAGTAAATAAATAAATACCGTTTATGAGTGGTGTGAAATAGTTACCCTCCCATAGAACTCGTTTTCTTTGCAGCCAGCCTGATAGAAAACCCAGTCAGGTAAGGAGGTACTCCTACCTGCATCGAGTATTTTAAACCTCAGGTGAGCGATTTCTCTATGAATTTTCGATGTTTCTCACCAAAAGTGGAGGTTTTAGCCAAAAAAAAAAAAATCGAAAATACCTCGGGATTGGGGGATGTCGGACGCGCGGAAAACCTCGGGACGTGACGGGTTAAGGTAAGTGTATTGGTATATTGTAGGGGTTAACTGATATCCCAAGGATGTCTCTAATTCATAAATTTTTAAAACAAGTACAAAACTACTAAATGCAGGAGCATCGGGGTCCTTCATTTAATGTTCTTGTTGTGGTGTGGTGAAGGAGAGTGATTTTGTGTGGTGTAATGTGAGAGATAGTTATGGTGGGTCATGCAGTAGGTTGTGGCTTCTCTAAAGTTGCTAAAATCTGTAGGAGCCAAGCACATTTTTCCAAACTATCTTGGTGAAAGACAGGCAGGCACTACTGCCACAAGAGATTTTTGCTCATCTAAAAACGGGGGTTGACAGAAATCCATAATTTACTTAGGTAGTTACTGATAAAATATCATAAGTGGAAGATGCAGGACAGTTTACCTCTGCAAATTCCAAGAAACACAAAGTCCAAAATCACTAAACCCAAGATTCCACTGTACTCTCTGATCTCTAAACAATTGCTGTGACACAAAACATGTAATTTTTCAACATGCCACAGCAGACTAATAATTCACAGAGAACAGCAACTGTATAAGTCAACTTGTTTACAAATATACATAGATAACAGACAGCAAGAACAGTGAGCAAGTTCCTTATATTAAACTCGCAGTCAAAATAGTTTTTGATAATGATTTATATAAACAGATTGACTTGTAGCTTGTTAAATTACTTGCTTGTAATGACACTATATGTTAATCAGCACCACATAAAAGTGGTATTATAAAGTAGCAAGCAACTAAGAGAGGCTTCAATATAATGATTTCCTGGAATTCTTTAACTGCATATAGCTATTTCACAGGTGATTACTACTAGTAATTTGGTTATTTGGGTTTAATTAGATGTATGTTTAAGTTTTAATTATGTCCATTGTTCATCATTTAATGTTAAAAAATGTAAAATACCAGTAAGTGAAAAGCTATTGGTAGTAGTTACAGTAATCTCTTGGATAAACCTTTCTCTGTAGGTAATAAAGTTCTTGTATGGAAATACGTATTATGTAACTTGTACTGTATCTGACTACAAAAAGATCAGGGGCTGCTTTGTTGACAGTAACAAGTAATACCTGTACAGTATTTTATTGTTGTGAAACTTCAACTGATCATATTACTAGATACTATTAAAAATTTTCATTTGAATGGACAGTACTGTAGTAATGAAGATTTGTGTGCTGAAAAAGGCAGTGGTACAATTAATAGAGTATGAAGTGTGTAATGGATATTAAATAGGTCCTGTCTAAAAATGAAAAATAAAACCACTTGGATAATGTGGTATAACATCTGAAATAGCAGTATTTTGCATGTTACTTGGACTGGTATATATGAAATAGTAAAAGTAAACAAAGCATCTCCAGCCACATTTACCAGTTTATTAAAATTTGTTATCCAGTGTAGTGAAGCTCCACTGTTACTGAGTACAGTATCAATTCACCAAAATTCCCTTTATATCTGTGTGGAAGTGAAAAACTGAAAACATTTTAATCTGACATTGCAGATTAATTTCATTTTTTAAAAACTGATAATTTTGTGTAAGTAATGAAGATTCTGTATGGATAACAGTTCCAAATATTTGCTTTGGCTGTTGCTGTGATGGTACTTCAGGGTGTTTTGTACATCTTTGGTCACTGCTTATGGCCACTGCTTCAGTACTTTTGTTTCAAAATGTACCTCAAAATCTACAAAAGCATTACTGTAAATGGTTTCAAGACTTGAATCCATAGCAAAAGTGCAGTCTGTGAGGTTCCATTTGTAATTTTGTGGGTGAATTTTGTTTAATTTATATTTTTCAAAAGTATAATTTTTAAGAGAAGAACTGTTTCATCCCATTCTGTAAAAAACTTGATTTTACTTTAGTTATAAAAAGCTCATGGTGTCACAGTGTAAATGATCCATAGCAATGAGTATTCATAAAATGCTCAGTAACTGCCTATATTGCCAATATTACAACGATTTTACTTAAAATTTTGCTTTGATAGTGAACATACCTAGGATTTTAAAAGTTATACAGTATTTTGTATGTACATTATATTGATCATGTAAATTATTGTAATATACTGAAAGATGTAATTAAGGTGATTATATATTATGTTGACTGTACTTTTTACAAAATATACTTTGAGCAATAACAGTGGAGAGGAAACTGTATACATGTTTCTTAGCAAGAAAAAAGAATTTTTCATGTGGTTTTGATATCCAGCCATTACATATTTTTAACCCATAAGCTATGGTATTACTCCAGGATATAACAAGCATTTTTTTTTTCTTTTTTTTTAAAGAAGGAACCTAAGGCAGGGAGCTTACAAAATTTGTCCCTCCAAAGAAAGTAACCAAAATCACAATCTATGCAGTTCGCTATATATAGTGTACCTGTATATATATGAAAACATCGTATTTAAAAAAGTGGGTCATAAGCAGTGGGAAAGACAGGAAGACAGAGTCTGAGTTGACCAGTTGCACAAATGAAAGCAGAGTACTAGTAAGTTTTTGCCCAAGAAACTTGGACAGAAAAGTGGTGAGATTGTTTGCTAGATGACTGTCATCAGGGGAAATACAAGCAAGGAGTGAAAATGCAATGACCAGAGCAAAAGTGAAAAGTTATATGAAATGTCATTTAGTACTGTAATACTCCATATTGTGGTAGGTGGGGGGCGTTCACCATCCACCCACGTGATGTAATGCTGCTTTGGGTGTCTGCCGTTTCCTCTCTTTCATCCTTCCTCTTCTGTCTGTCTTTCCTCTTTCTTCTGCCTATAGGTGACTTTACACTCGCTCTTCTGTCTTTCTTACATTCATTCTTTCCTCTTCCTTCAGCCTATGGGTGACTCTACACTGAGTGACAAGCCAAATGGTTTCCGGTACGCAAGGAAACCATCTACTACGCTGGTTGGTAACCAATTAACCAAATTTTGGTACCTGGTGGTTTAGTGGGTAATTAAGGTACTCCACTCAGATTGAGCCTGTGTAGGTTTATACCTAGGGTGATTGGGGTTTATTGCTCACATAATGCCACTCAAGGATGAGTGAGGCTGGTCACTCTCGTCTTAAATGTCAGGACCAACTTGCCTAGCCCCAGGTTCTTATGTTCCTCTGTGGGGCGACATAGGATTGGATGATGGATGGATGGAGGGAATACTCCATGTAAATTACATCTCGATGGTATATTTCTTTTCTGCTCTCATTATGGGCTGGAAATGTATCAACCAGATTTTGGCATGAACCTCTCCTTCTCCCAACAATCACTCCCAGCACCCCTTGACAACTCCCTAGCCACTCCCAAAACACCCTCTTGTCCCTAACAACTATACCACCCCTTATCGCCATTATGATGAGAGAGAGCATGAACATTCACTGCTGTCATCTTACAGAGCTATTGCCTCTGTCGTTTGTGAGCACTATCAGTGTCTGAGAAGTATGACTACTATGAAAAAATAATCTCAGTTATCACTACAATCATCTCGGACATCTATCACTATGATCCTCTAGACAGTTACCACTCTGCTATCACCTGAGAGACTTATCAGTACTACCATCTGAAAGCATAAAAACTAAATTGACCCTACCATGTGACCTTGACATCTGACATATTCAAAGACAGTAGGGCAACTCCTTGGCTGATCCTCAAACCTTCCTCCAAATTTGATCCAAATTGAATCAAAACTGTTGTAACTATTTTGTTCACACACACATATACATAGTGTGGGCACTGACATTGCCTTGTGATGCTGACCTTTGAGTGTTTTCAAAATCAGATCTCTTAGTTCTTGCACGACCGACAACACTTCCACCAAGTTTTGTTTAAACCAGGTAAAAACTGTGGTCAGTTTGCAATTTCGTACAACCATGGAATCTTGAAATTTCATTTTGAAAGTAAACACATCTCACCTTCTACTGACGTTTTTACTAAATACTTATCATCACAAATGCACTTTTAAATACTTTACTAAGCAGATAAGGAGTGGAAGTAGGGGTTAGGTGGAGGGAGCACAGCTGAAACTGTATATTCCAACTCCTATCTCCGTCTTTTATTGCGTTTAACAACCTAACCCAACCAAAATTAACAACAAATTAGCCTAACCTAATTTAATCTGGTGTGAATGCAGATTCGATAACATACAGAGCTACTAGCTGAACAACCCCCATTCCCACTCCTTATCTACTTAGTACTAAAAAGTGCATTTGAGACGTATCTTCGGTATTTCACTGCAGTAGAAAGTGAGATGTGTATGCTGTCCAAAGGAAATTTCAAGATACCATGGTTGTACAAAACTGCAAATTGTCCAAAACTGTCTATCTACTGCCAAACGCCTTAATCCCATAAGGGCTGGCCACAAACAAATCGCCTCCATGTCGCCCTGTCCCATGGCATTTCACTGCCCTGCTCCCAGCTCACTCCCCCCCCCCTCTCTTATACCTCTCCACTCCATCCCTCCATCTCATCTGGGGGGCGCGGTAGCACAGTGGTAGCGCGCTGGACTTGTAATCGGGGGATTGCGAGTTCGAGCCTCGCCCGGGCTGCCGTACCGGGAGTGGTAGCTCGCTCCTGTAACCCTAGCGGGACTATATAGTCCAATACAGGGCTTAGCTCGGGGGAACTCCATTTCTCCCATTTTTTCCATCTCATCCTTGGTGTGAAAAATGTTTAATAGTTGGTAAACAAATCGGGGCCCTCTTTCTGGGCACCAAAATGTGAAAAATATTTAATGTATACAAGTCGGTATCCCTGCCGGGGCACCGCTATGTAAGAAATTTCTGGTATTTACTAATAAACAACTCGTAGGTCGTTACTCGTCTATAAAGTTGTTCTTAAGTAAATCAAACAAGTCTCATAGAGTTAGGCGAAACGTAACTTAACCTTAACTCACCTACAATAACTATTTCTCTTATATCTCATAGCTAATCCCCCCTGGAATTGGCCAATTCTTAAAGGTTACTTAGCTTGTGAAGAGGGAGTGATCGTTAACCGATGACGATTAGGCTGGAGAGGCCCCGTACTGTCCCCGGGGTTGTTCTCCCTCCGTCCGGAGGAAGAGGAGGCCTACCTGACGGACTCCGGTGTAGCGCTATAATCTGTCCCCCTGTCCGCCCCCTACGGCGCATGCGTGGGGGTTGCCAGAGGCCGCCACAAAATTTGTCATTTGTCCTCTGATCTCTGTAGGGGTAACATGATCGGAGCCTCGCCCTTTGTTTACAAACGGCTTCTCTTATCATTCGTCTCAAAGCTTTCTTGGGTAGTTTCCGCCCTTAAATTGAATTAGGTTAGGCGGAAAGCAGTAAAAACGCTACACCACTGCATATTTTGGTAGTGGGGACTCCTGTGTCGCACGTAGTAACGCTTCGTCCTGCTGGAGCGTCGTCAGTCGTGAGCGTGGTCGTTTTGCCGTGTAATGCAGTTATTTACGTTGTCAGACGATCGAAAGTATGTCGATCTCTCTGTAAACATTTTCCTACTTCCTTTAATGAGTAGTTAGGGCGGATTAGTATTACACTAAGTGGGGTTATGTGTGGGAAAAGGTTCCGTTTTGAGTGATGAGAGCCTTTGTGGTGTGAAGGAGATTCAGTAATTGCAATTACGTTGTGGCCCGCAAGGAAATGCTACATATGCAAACCCTCATTAACATTTATGAGCTGTCTTTTTTAGGGTGAGGCGGAGATTTAGGGACAAAATCGGTGTCCCTCATTATGTAGGATAGATGAAACCCACGAACTGACAAACTTCTTTGAAAGATTAACAACCCCATTTCCTATTTATTATATTATGTATTTAGTGTTTTTAAGGGAAATATACATTTATCAGGTATATACGTATGTCAGAAAGAGATAAAGCTTAAAAAAATAATATAAATAGCACTGGCAAACAGTTATAAATATTTCTTAGTAGAAAGCCTTGCCATGCGCAAAGATTCCGATCTCCCCGAGGGGGCTGGGGACACAGACTTACGTAATGCCATGAGGGTGGACACACTTGTCACCTTTCGCTTGAAAATCGACCACGACAGCCTACCCACGGGCCCCTACCCAAACGTGGTGGGCAATATGGGAAAGTTACAAATGCAATAATAACTTTGTAGAAGGCCACTCATTAGAGTGCATACCTCCGTAAAAGCCCAACAAATCTTTGCTGTGGTATGCACTCAGTTTGAATTATCCTTTATCCAGATCCACTCCAGAATTTAACAAGTTATTTCCTGGCCCATGGCCCATCCCTCAACCAAGTTTCATGAATATCCATTCAGTAGTTGACGGATGTATGCTTTCTACCGAGTGCCCCTTTAACCGGATGCACTCCAAAGTTTAATGGGTTCTTCCTGCCCCATGCTCCATTCCTCCACCAAGTTTCATGAATATCCGTCCAGTAGTTGACGGATGTATGGGCTCTACAGAGTGCCCCTTTAACCGGATGCATTCCAATGTTTAATGGGTTCTTCCTGCCCCATGCTCCATCCCTCCACCAAATTTCATGAAAATCTGTTCATCAGTTTTTGCGTAAAGGACACACACACACACACACGCACACACACACACACACACTCGCAAGACAGACACAAGTACACAATCTGACAGACTCCATACACACACAGACACACGCACACACACACACACACACACACACACACACACACACACACACACACACACACACACTCAGAAAGACCGACATATAGCCTTCTCAGTGTCTTGCATTACACTGGATAGTCCCGTATGTGTTTTGATGTCTAAATGACTGAAAGACCAAAGAAGACTGCCACAATTATGAGGAGTACTGTGCATTACAGGAGGGTTATTTGTGGATTTTTGTTGGTGTCTAGCATTACAATGGATACTTCCATGTGTGTTTTGATGCCTAAATACAGCTGAAAGCCTAGACAACACTGCCAAAATTAGGCGGGGTACTATACATTAGGTTGGGTTTTCGTGGATTTTATTATTTTTATGCACTGATTTCTTAGTGTCTGGCATTATTTTATAGTTTATTATGTGTGTTTTGATGTCTAAATATGGCAAAAGGCCAGAGAACACTGCCAAAATTAGGAGGGGTACTGTAGATATAGGTAGCATTTTTGTGGATTTTTATTTTTTCATACATTGTGTTCTTCTAAGTGTTTAGCATTATTTTGGATATTCCTATGTGTGTTTTGATGTCTAAGTGTGGTTGGAAGACCAGAGAACACTGCCAAAATTAGGAGAGGTACTGTACATGTACATACAGGCTGAGTATAGGTAGTAGGTTGGGTAAAGGTAGGGTATGGATACAAGCAGGAGGATATTGTTCCATATCTGGATATGCCTTTGGCTCCATTATGTTAGATAATCGAGGGATTATAATAGTGGCATAATAATGCTATCATCATCATCATCATTTATTTGTCTGTTTGTTTTTAAAGACTCCAACACATTTGTAAGTTTTGGCCTTCATCACCTAATGGCAGATCTCAACACTGTTTGACTTCCAGCGGCCTCTATATTCAGTCCCTAATATCTGATGTCACACTCTATGACCTCGTCCCAGGTCTTTTTTCAGTTAGCCCCTTGCAATTCTACCTTCTACATCCACGCATCTTGTCGTCTGCTCTCATGTCATCCTCCATCGTCTCATCATGGCCAAACCATCTTAGTCTACTGCTTCTCATCACAACATTAAAATATTCAAGTCCCATCCTTCCTCTCAACTCTTCTTTTGCAATCCTAACTCCCCAAGCCTGTCATTTAAGGATGCACAACACATCAATCTAATCATCACCATCTTTGTACAACTGAGCTTATAAATATCCTCCACCTTCTCTGCCGAAGTCTCGCTACTGCACAGCATTGTACAATAGAGTACTCCTAATACATGTTGCTTACAAGGGCCCCTTACCTCCCTCTCCCCCCACACACACACTGGAGCAATAATTGGCAAATGGAGTTTAATGTGGACAAGTGTCAGAACAAAAAGCAGCTACAAGATGGGTACTAAGCTTAGGCTCTAACCAACGAAGAAAGACCAGAAAAACTGAATCTACCAACACTACAGGAGAGAAGGAAAAGCGCACGCGATTATGCTATATAAATGCATCTCAGGGAAAGATAAAATAGACATAAATGAATATATAACCTATGGGGAAGCATCAGCAAGAGGACACTGCAAAAAAAAAAAAAAAAAAAAAAAAGGGGGGGGGCGATAAAGACGTAAGGAAATTTAGTTTCCCAAATAGGTCAGTGGAATGCACTAACAAATGAAATAGTGTGTGCCAAAACTATTCACAAATTTAAGGATATGTATGATAACAATGGTATAATACACGGGACAGTATGAGCTTGACTCATTCCTATTAAGATACAATTAGATAAGAACAATTGGGTAAGGACACACACACACACACATACATTCAAGTTTTGGCAAGTATGTAAACAAGATGATTAAGGCGATGTAGCGTACTCAAATGTAGATGGAATGGTGTCTAAATTTATTAGAGACCTTCCTCTACCTGCTGCCAGGCAGGTACACTCCCCGACCCCGCGTGACCCCCGCGCACCATTGTCTCGGCAACCCACCTGTTATAGCAGTGGTGACTTTAGGTCGGTTGCCTGGGATTAAAGGGATTTAATCATCCCCGAGCTAGGCAACTATGGCATAGCCCCGCTAGGTTACAGGAGCGCGCTACCACTCCCGGCAAGGGTGACATGTGAGAGGCTCCAACTCGCAACCTCGTGATTGCGAGTCGGGCGCTCTACGTCTGAGCCACCGCTCCCACCGGTTGCCTGTCTGGGAAGCCAAGCGTCCTTGAGGTGTGTGTTTACAACGTGCGTGTAAATGGCGAGCCTCATAGAATTGTAGAGGTGCCAACTATTATTTAATTACAATGCTTAATACTCGACGAAGACGAGGATACTGATTAAGGTAAGCTTGTAGGTTAGGCTAGGCAATTTTGATAGGTTACGCTAGGTTTGGTTAGGTAATTTTGATAGGTTAGGTTTGGTTAATTTCCTTTAGCTATAAAAATAGGACGTTCAACCTGTTTTCTGTTGTTTTTTGTGTGATTTGAGTTGATTATGGCCATTGTTTCTACCGAAAGTCGCTAGTCGCGTTCGGCAAAAACCAGCGGCTTTCGACCTCCGAAAACGAAGGTCAAGAAACACTCAGGTTGGATGAAAAAAATCGGCTGAGGTGAACGTGTAAAAACTGACCTTAAAAAGTGCCAGTAGACATAAATGCGGTGTTATATAGTTTGGGGGAAATTGTGACCAATCTAGGGAAATTTTCATATCTATCTGGGGAAATCTTACATATGGTAAAGTGGGAGCCCTGCTGCCGTGGCCCGGGCTGTGAGTAGCAGGCACTCGGTAGTGCCTGAGGCTGTACGCGTGTGGCGAAGAGTAAAAGTAATTTCGACGTTTTCTTTACGACAGTCGAAAGGAAAGCGTCTTAAATCTTAATACGACCTCGGAACACCACACCCAGGAAAGCCGTCCGTTGGGTGTTGGGTGTATGTTGAATTTGGTCCTTGGTATCTGGAAGAGCACGGACTGATGCAAATGCACCTTCCAAGCATGGAGAGTACAATGAAGGTAAGTTTCTTGTCCTGAAATTAGTATTACTAGGACAGGAGTGAGAGAGAGAAAGACAGGTATGGAGCATGCGTTAGGAGTGTTATGGTGCTTGGTAGTGAGACTTTGGCAATAAAGGAAGAGGATATTCGCAGGCTCAGACGTACAGAAATGACAATGATTATATGGATTTGCAGTGCATTTCTGAGTGTGAGGCATGGGGTGGGCTAAGTTTATCATGGAGGAGTTGAAGGATAGGATGGGATTGGAGTGTATTGGTGTTGTGATGATGGGAGGTAGATTGAAATGATTTGGGCATGTGGAGAGGATGGGAGATGATAATTGGGTGCAGAGTGTGAGAAATGTTAATATTACAGGTAGGTGTAGAGTTGTTAGAAGTAGACCGAAGAAAACCTGGGATGAGGTCATTGAGTGTGACCTCAAGAGTAAGGTACTGAATAGGGAAGCTGCCAGAGATTGAGCAGCATGGAGAGCTGCCATTAGGTGACCGAGGCTGACGCATGCAAGTATTTTGGAGCCTTCAGAAACAAACGAACAAATGAAGAAAAGTAACTGCGCACATTAGCTCTTGAGTTGCTGACAGATTGCACACGTGTATGAATGCTGATGAGCTATTTGAATAGCTGCCTAACCACCTCAAATGTGGCATTATCATACCAGTGATCTGCTTTATCAGATAGAAACAGTTGATCATGTGTATTATGTTGAGAAAATTGAGGGAGGCGGTGGCTCAGTCGGTAGAAAGGTGGTCTGTGGTCCTACCGGACCCAGGTTCAAATCCCTGCTGGGGCAGGGAACAATTTAAGGATTTGAATTTCATGTAAAGCAGACTTTACTGATCTACCAAAATACCCGCCGACATATTGTAAAAATCTATCTGTCTATTGCGAGATGCCTTAATCCCATATGGGGTGGCCACAAACAAATCGCCTCCACGTCACCCTGTCCCTCGCCATTTCACTGCCCTGCTCCCAATTCGCACCCCCCTCTCTTACATACCTCTCCACTCCATCCCTCCACCTCATCTTTGGCCTTCCCCTCCCTCTCTCCCTCTCCACATCACTCACATACACTCTCCTCATCAGTCTCTCACTCTCCATCCCCTCCACATGGCCAAACCACCTCAGTGTGTTTCTCCTAACGCTTCCTATCACAGCCACATCCATACCACAATGCTCCTTCACTTCCTCATTTGTCACTCTCTCTCTCCATGTGACTCCACAGGCTCCTCTCAAATAACTCATTTCCACTGCACTCACTCATGTGTCCCTCCAGCAGCGTCCAAGCTTCACTTCCATACGTTAGAGTTGGTATCACAATACTGTCATGTAATAGCTTTTTCACTTCCATGCTCACTTCCCTGTTTCTTATCACTGCTTTCAAGGAACCAGCAATCTTTCTTCCTTGCTGTACCCTTTCAAGCACTTCACCCTCCAAACTTCCATCCTTACTCATCACACTACCCAAGTACTTAAACGTACTCACATTTCCCATTCCTTATCATCCAGCCTCACTGTACATTCATTGACTTCACCTCTCTCGAAGACCATAACTTGACTCTTCCCTACATTCACCTTTAGATTCCGTTTCGTACATACTCTCCCGAACTCATCCACCAAGCCTTGCAGCTCCCCTTCGTCTTCACTTAACAATACAGTATCATCTGCAAACAGCAGTACAGGGAGTTTCCAAACACTACCCTCTCTCATTAGGGCCACTCCAACAGCCACTGCCCTACCTTGTATCCCTTTTATAACCCCATCCATATACCGATTAAACAACCATGGAGACATGACACATCCCTGTTTCAACCCAACCTTCAAGTAGAAAAACTCACTCAGTTCACCATCCACATGCACTGCAGCCTTCGCACCATCATACATACTCTTCACAGCATTCAACAACTTCCCATGTACTCCGTATATTCTTAGTACTTTCCACAATCCTTGTATATCCACCCTATCATATGCTTTTTATAAATCCATGATGGCCGCATACAACTTCTTTCCCTTCTCTAGAAACTTTTCCACTAAAGATCTAAGAATGAATATCTGATCTACGCAACCTCTTCCCTTCCTAAAGCCTCCCTGTTCCTCTCCAAGTAATTCCTCTGTTATTTCCCTAACTTATTGACAGAGTTAGGGTCGTAAAAATACCCCCGCTAATACCAAGGCACCAGTCCTGTATGAGACAGCCCTAGCATGTATTCAATATGGACCGTGGGTGTTAGCGCCGAAATGGTGACATGTAGAGGTGTATGATATGTAGGAGGACTACTGGGCCTTGGGAGCAGGCTGTGAAGCCGACTGTATGCCCAGAGTCAAGCACAAAAAAAAAAGAAAAAGAAAAAAAAAAACATTTTTGTGACCTACAGTTATGTCAAAGTGTATGAAGTTTGGTAGTTTGTGGTCCTTTCCTTTTTCAAAGTTTTGGTTTGTCGGCTCATCACATGTATTGATTTTTCAAATATGATTTCTTTGTTGAGCTAAAATGACATTGGCAGGCAGGGAGTCACTTATGTTTGAATAAATTTCCTCTTGAATTAAGCCATTAGCCATGGTGTCTGCTGCTGATAGAATCACATATTCCTTTGCTTTCTTTGTCATTAAAATGGAAACTTTACTTGATATCACTGCACAGGCTTCTGATTGATGGCTTTTAGGGTTGTGTCGTCTGGATTCGTATCACCTTCCTAAATGGCCCTTCTACAGTTTTTTATCTTGTTTCTCAGCAAACACAGCCAGTGGACAGCAGTTACTTCTCATTTTGCCTAGTAGGTGTAGCCAAGCCTAGTTGTTGTAATCTGAAGCATTTAAAAGTAGACCAATCTACAGCCCTGGAACCAGTTTATTTAATAGAACAACTTTCAGTCACCACTAGGATCTACCCCCTGCCAGGCTGAATTTTTGTAAGGTAGTCTACCTCTCCTTAGTCATTGTTTTATAACCAGTGTAAATTGTAGCTACCTAATATGAGGCTTGCAGCTTGTCTTGTGCAGACTGTCATTGTGCCTCATATGGGAGGTCTGCAGCTTGACAAGGGTTACCAGTAAACCCTGTGCATAAGGCACAGCTGTCCTTAACTTGTGTACTTGTCTCAGGTCTGAGTTCTCATTGGTTATGGAGGCTGCCAAGCATCTCTTAGCCAGGATGTTTCTGCACATATTGCCTTTATTTATTTATTATTCCTTTTTTTTTTTTTTTTTTTTCCCCCAGTATATAATGGACATTGAGAAAGCCTTAGGAGTGGCTGGTTAGAGTAGCTGTGGTTTAATGTAAGTCGAAAGTGAGTAGAGGTTTGAGTTATGAGTTTTTCCATGATTGTTGGTGTGCATTATCCTGTACCTGGCAAACGTCACCGTTGTTCATCAGAGTCCTCTGAGCATGATGACCGGCCACCTAAGATCTCTGTTGTTGAACCTTCTGTCGACACCTCTCCTGTTCCCTCTGGGCAGCGGGCTGAGGGATCTAGTCAGGTCACATCTGAAACTGATGGTTTACCTCTGGTCCCGTCCTCACCTGGGGATGTTGGTGGAAAGCTCGTTGGTGCTTCGGATCTGAAGCATGGGATGGTCCCCTCAAAAGATTCGAGTCCTGTGGACTCTACTTCCACTTCTGGGGCTTCTGGTGGGAGCACCGACTGTCCTACCTCTCCAAAGGTGGCCCCCAAGCTGCCTTCCAAACAAACTGGTATGCCCACTCCAAGAAGGAGTGTTGTAAAACTTACTTCCTCGTCCTCACGTTTGCCTTCGGATGTTAGACAGAGGGTGCAGGTTTCTGGTGCTGGGCAGGCTCCTCCAAGGGGCTTTCATAAGCATCAATCCAAACCCAGTTGGGAGGCAAGGTTGTCTCGCCCCTCATCCTGATTCTTCCTTCATTGTGGGTACTGTGGCATTCTCACCCAGTATACTACAATGGAACTGTAGAGGTGCCATGGCAAATTGGGAGGAATTGCAGTTATTACTCTCTGCTCTGAACTGCTATGTGTCTGTCTTCAGGAGACGATGGTGGGGGACAGACAGTTCCCTTCTGTTAAGGGTATGAGGTCTTCCATGCATCTCCTCCTGGTGGTCACAGCAGTGGATGTGCAATTTTGTGCCGTTCTGATGTCCCCTTTATATCCTTTGCGATACAGTCTCCCTTTCAAGTTCTAGCAGTACAGATGCACGTTGGGAGGCACTATACCATCTGTTGCCTGTACCTTCCACCTTCCATTCCTGGTATGCATGCTGATCTAGAAACCCTTATCAGTCAACTTTCACCCCCTTTCCTACTCCTTGGTGACCTTAATGGCCGCCATCCTTTGTGGGGTGACTCACTTTTAAATCCCCGGGGTGATCTTCTTGCCTCTTTGGTTGGGGATTTAGATTTGGTTGTCCTCAGTGATGGGAGGCCGACCCATTTTCATATTCAGACTGGCACGTATTCTGTCATTTACCTTACCATCTCCTCCTCTGACTGTGCCATTGATTTTTCTTGGAAGGTTTTCGATGATCTACATGGTAGTGACCATTATCCTGTGTTGGTCCAGTCTACTCACTCTGTTCCTTCAGCCCGTATGCCACGCTGGTGTCTGGATAGGACTGATTGGTCTCTCTTTGAGGAACTATATGTATTTGCCAACAGGGTTACTGATTTTTCAACTATCAATGATGCCGAATGTTATTTTACTAAGACCACATTCTCAGCAGGGGTTCATTCCATCCCAGAGACTTCTGGTGTTTTATCCCAGAGACCTGTGCCATGGTGGAATGATGACTGCTTCATAGCAAAGGGAGCTTACAAAGCAGCTGCCTGTCGTTTTTTTGCCAGTCGTAATGTTGTTTTTCTAAAAATCCAGTTTCGCAAAGCATGTGCTCACTATAGATGGGTCGTGAAGAATGCTTGCCGTAACTCGTGGAGGTCGTATGTTTCTACAGTTACATCCTCGACTCCAATGCCTATGGTGTGGAAAAAGGTGCGCAAGATTTCTGGCAGGTTCTCGCCCCCCTCTCTACCGGTGTTGCGACTTCACGGAGAACTTGTGTCTGCACCAGATGCAGTAGCATCTGCTTATGCTAATCAGTTTTATGTTGTCTCAAAAAAGGATCCTTCTCAGCCGTTTGCTACCTTTCGTAGGAATCAGGGGAGGCTGGGTCTTGACTTTCGCTCTTGTGGCGGAATGCCATATAATTTAGACTTCAGCCTCCGTGAGCTGCGTGCTGCCCTCTTAGAGTGTCTTGACACTGCTCCTGGGCCTGACAACATTCCATACGCTCTGCTCCGTCATCTGCCGACTGATTCACTTCAGTTTTTATTGGACCTCTTTAACAGGGTTTGGAGTGAGGGCTCTATTCCCAGAAGTTGGAAGTTGGGTATTGTCCTCCCCATTCCCAAACCTGGTAAAGACCATTCCCAGGTCACCAACTATTGCCCTATCACTTTAACATCATGTGTGTGCAAGCTGTTCGAGAAGATGGTCAATGTCAGGCTTATGTGGTTTCTGGAGAAGGGCTGCTTTCTCTGTCTGTCGCAGAGTGGTTTCCGTAAATTACGGTGCACTTTGGACAACCTTATCAGGCTCGAGGCGTCGATCTGTGATGCTTTTGCTTCTAAACAACATCTTGTGGCTGTGTTCTTTGACCTTGAGAAGGCTTATGACACTGCCTGGCGCCATGGCATCCTCCAACAACATCATGCCTTTGGTTTACGTGGTCGTCTGCCTGTGTTGCTTGGAGCCTTCTCCTGTCTGATCGTGTGTTTAGGGTCCGTGTGGGTTCTACCCTCTCAGCGCCACTGTGCCAGGAGGAAGGTGTCCCACAGGGGAGTGTCTTAAGTGTTTCCCTGTTTGTGGTGGCCATCAATGGTATCATTTACACTGTGCCTGCTGGGGTATCCTCATCCCTTTATGTGGATGACTTAGCTATATGGTTTTCTGGCTCCCGCATGTCTGCTATTGAGCGGCGTACGCAACTTGCCTTGGACAAGATTTCTGCTTGGGCAACTTCCAAGGGTTTTCGGTTTTCCCCTTCAAAGACTGTGGCTATTCACTTCTGTAGGTTGAGAGGGGTACACCCGGACCCTGATCTCCAGTTTTGTGGCAGGAGACTCCGTTGCGTGACAGACGAAATTCTTGGGCCTGACGCGTGACTGCCGTTTGATATGGGTTTCACACTTGGCAAATCTTAAAACATCATGTATGAAGGCTCTCAGTCTATTGAGGGTTCTGTCCCATACCTATTGGAGTGCTGGTCAGAGGACGCTCTTGCATTTGTTTCAGGTGTTTGTAACCTCCAAGCTCTCATATGGCTGCAATGTATACTCCTCTGCCACAGAGTCCAGACTAAAAACTCTAGATGCTGTCTATCATGCTGGTCTTTGCCTTGCAACTGGGGCTTTTTGGTTATCTCCAATTCCCAGCTTGTTGGTGATAGCTGGTGTGCCTCCCTTAGATCCACTGCATCAGTCTGTTGCAGCACGGTGCTGGCTCCAGATTCGTTGCCTTCCAGACTCACTTGTCTGTGAATGTGTGATGAAACAGTCTTGTTTTTTGTATTATAGTAGACACCCTCGCATGCCTCACCCGTTTGGCTATTGGGTTCGGGATATTATGGAAGAGTTTGGTTTGTCAGTCCTGTTCGGATCCCGAGGGTTGCTCCATGGAAATTGCCCAAGGTAACTTTCTGCAGGTCTTTTGCAGGCTCAAAGGATTCTGTCGCTCCTCAGTGTCTTTTGCAGTTATTTTTAGAACATTCTTCTAGTCATGGTGGTTCTGTGCCTGTGTATACTGATGGCTCTAAATCCGCATTTGGTGTTGGTTTTGGAGTGGTATTTCCCAATTTTAGCCGTGGAGGTAGTCTTCCTTTGGTTGCCTTGGTTTTTACTGCAGAGTTGTCAGCTATTGTTTTAGCCCTGAAGTTGGTGTTTGTTCACCTTGACAATTTTTTACTATTTTTAGCGACTCTCAAGGGGCACTTTTGACCCTGGACTCTTTTAACTCTTCCCATCCTATAGTTTTAGCTATATTGGAGTGGCTGTTCCTCATTCATCTTTGGGGGAAGAGAGTGGATTTTTGTTGGGTTCCCGCACATGTTGGTGTGGTGGGCAATGAGAAGGCGGACGCATTGGTCAAGGATGCGGCTTCTCAACAGCCCCCACCCAAATATCCGCTTCCTGCTTCTGATGTAACACCTTACTTGCAGTGCAGGATTCATATGTGTTGGTGGAGATGCTGGGATGATGTCACTTATAATAAGCTGAAAGAGGTCTTTCAGAGAGTGGTTGTGCCAAGGGTTCTCCCTTCCATGCCCCGGCAATTGGAGGTGGCTCTTTCTAGGCTTCGCATTGGGCACTCTCGGCTTACACATGGGTTCCTGATGAGTGGTGAAACTCAACCATACTGTGATGATTGCCTTGTTCTCCTTAGTGTCCGTCACTTGCTGGTCGAGTGTCCAAGTTTGGGGGACCTGCGTCAGAGATTCCTCCATAAGCATAGAGGGGCATATGGTGCCTACTGTCTCTCCTCAATGCTTGATGGAGCCTATAGTTATTTTAATGATGTTTTTAGTTTTCTTCAGGAGGCAGGCCTCCTTCTGCTTATGTAAGTAATTGATATTTTCTTTTAACTTTCTTTTATTATTTTCAGTGTTTTATTTCTAGTAATAGTTATTGACTTTATTTTGAATACGCACTGTTTTTTGCTGTGTCTTTTAGCTTGTTGTCCGGCGGCATATGACCCTGGCAGTTGCACTGCCAGTTTCCACTGCAATCAATCAATCAGTCAATTGGTGTGCATTAGGGGTCATTTTTAAGCTCTTTATTGTTTATTTTGGTGCTTGAAGCTCTCTCATGTGACTTCAGAACTAGACTTCTGTGGGAGGTGTTGTATGGTGATGACTTGGTGTTGCTCACAGAGAAGTAGGGGATGGCAGAAGAAAGATTTAGGAAATGGAGAGAGGAAGTAGGTGACCAAGGCCAATGTATACAAGCATGTTGTAACATTTATAAGTAAAACAAAATGAATCGGTGCTAGAGTCTCCTAAGCTAATGAGAGTAAGATCTGTGTCCATCCTTTTGAGAAACAGCTTACCTGTATAAATTTGTCTGAAACAACAGAATTCTGGTATATCAAACACTGATTCTTATGTACGATTTATTATTGTGTACTTACATGAGCTAAAGTGTGATGATTGTGGCTTTTCAGAATGACACTGATGTTACTGTGGCATCAGACCTGTCCAGAGGTGTTGCTTTGTTAGCTGAGCTTGCTACCAACCTGGGTTCTGTTGGAGCTGGTTTTAAGGCTTTGACAGAGAAAGTCAGGGATGGTAATTTCAGGACAGAAAAGGTAAGTGTATTTATATGTGATTAAATATTTATGTGCTAATAACCAGACATGGGTTAATGACAGTGCATTAAATCATGAGGTCAGTGCTTCATAAGGTCTCACAGCCAAGGCTAAAGCCATTTGGTGGAGACTTCTGGAGAACTAAACCTAGCTGTATCATCATCATCATCATCATCGGCCATTGCAAGTCATTTGCTGAGCAAAAGCCTCCTCCGATTTTCTCCACAGATTCCTTGACTGAGCTTGACTGAGCCAATCTCAGCCAGGTTTTGCTTGCAAACTCCTCAGTCTCATCTCTCCTCCTCCTATCTGATCTTTTTTCTGCAATGCTTGCAATCTCTTGGAGTTCATTCAGTCAGCCACATGCCCCATCAGTTATTCTTTTTTCTTGCTACAAGACCTACCCACCTCCATTTCTGTCCTTTTATATTTTGTGATGTCTTTGACTTTAGTCTGTGCTCTCACCCAAGTGGATCTCTTCCTGTTAAAGATATTCCCAAGATTGACCATTCCATTGCTCATTATGAACGGATTAGCTTGTTTTCCCTTGATTTGGTCAGTTTCAGATTTCACAGTTGTGTGTCATAGTTGGGATTTTACATTTGTAATGGACTTTTTGTTTCATACTGGCAAAGTACTTCTCATTAATTCTCAGTGTTCACTGGAAGCTTTCCATCCGTCTATCTATCTATTGCTAGATGCCTTAATCCTGTAAAGGGTTATCATAAACAAATCTCCTCCATGTTGCACTGTCCCCCGCCATTTTGCTGCCCTGCTTCCAGCTCACAACCCCCTATCTTATATACCTCTCCACTCCATCCCTGCATCACATCCTTGGCCTCCCCCTCCTTCTCCCCCCCTCCACCTCACTCACATACACTCTTCTTGTCTATCTTTTGCTCCCCATCCTCTCCATATGGCCAAACCACCTCAGTGTGTTTCTCCTCACGCTTCCTATCACATCCACATCCATACCACAATGCTCCCTCACTTCCTTATTTGTCAGTCTGTCTCTCCATGTGACTTCACATGCTCCTCTCAAATAACTCATTTCCACTGCCCTCACTTTTGACTTGTGTCCCTCTAAGAAGGTCCAAGTTTCATTTCCATACATTAGAGTTAGTATCACAATACTGTCATGCAGTAACTTTTTCACTTCCATTCTCACTTCCCTGTTTCTTATCACTGAACTCAAAGAACCAGCAGTCATTCTTCCTTGTTGTACACATTCAAGCACTTCACCCTCTAAACTTCCATCCTTACTCATCATACTACCGAAGTAGTTAAACACACTCACATTTTTCATTTCCTCCTAATCCAACCTCACTGTACATTCAGTGACTACATTCCTCTCAAAGACTATAACTTTACTCATTCTGTGAATATCTTGCACACACCTTCCACTTCCCCCATCTGCTCCAATTCATATTTGCCCAGTCATTCCTGCACTTCTCTCTTATATTCTGCCTTTTTCTCATCCTCTTGTAACCTTTCCACTCTCCTTGGAACTACTCCTTCTTCTCGTCCTTCCCTTCTTCTATTACTCCATCTTATTTGGGTCTTGATTCTGGCCACCATCAATTAGTGGTCAGAAAGTCCATTCCCCCCAACCTCTATAGGCTCTTCCATCCATTACACATCTTCGCATCCCTTCATCCACACACACATAATCAGTCATTGCCTTCCTTTCATTCAGTTCACCACCCACCCTTCTCACCACTCGCCATGTATACCTGTGGATCATTTTATGCCTGAAGAGTGTATTGGCTGTCACCAACCCCCTCCCATCACAAATGTCCACTAATGCACTACCATTCTCATCTGTCTCAGCAGGCACACCCCACTCACCAACTATTCCATCCACCTTTTTCTAGCTATAATAGTTTGGCAGATATTAGGGTTTGAAATAAGGGTATTTTTCCCAAAATCTCTGAAATTCCACATGAGGAGTGGACGATGGCGGGAAACCACTGGTGGATAAACGTTAACAAAGCTAAGAAAAATTAGTAATACGAGCAAAAAAAGCAACGTATGGATTATTAAGTAAAATGAATGTGTTCATTTTTCCTTTAGGTATAAGTACTGATTTATATGAAAAACTTATACAGTAATCCCTCATTTATCCAGACATGCAGTATCCGGACCTGTTCATTATCCGGATCCTGGATCTTGGCTCAATTACTCCAGTATCAGAGCTTACTTCATATTATCTGGACATAAAAGTCCCAGAGAACTTTGGCCGGCCAGCCGACGTGTTCAAACATTTGGTATTGTGGCCGCTGGGCCATAACCCACAACCTATCTATCTATCTATCTATAGCCCGACGCCCTAATCCCGCAAAGGGTGGCTGCAGACAAAACGCCTCCAGGTCACTCTGTCACTCACCATTTGACTACCCTCCATCCAGCTGACCCCCCCCCCCTCCCTCATATACCTCTCAACTCCATCTCTCCACCTCATCCTCGGTCTACCTCTCCCTCTCCCTCCCTCCACCTCACCTACATACACCCTCTTAGTCTTTCATTCTCCATTCTCTTCACATGTCCAAACCACCTCAGTGTATTTCTCCTAATCTTCTCAACCACATCCACATCCACCCCACAGCGTTCCTTCACTTCTTCATTCGTCAACCTGTCCCTCCACGTCACTCCACATGCTCCTCTCAAGTAACTCATTTCCACTGCTCTCACTCTTGACTTGTTCCGCTCTTGCAAGGTCCATGCCTCGCTTCCATACGTCAGGGTAGGGATCACAATACTATCATGCAGTGACTTCTTAACTTCCATACTCACCTCCTTATTTCTCATCACTGCTTTCAGTGTACCAACAACCTTCCTTCCCTGCTGTACCCTTTCACGCACTTCATCCCCCAAAGTTCCATCCTTACTCATCACACTACCCAAGTACTTGAATGCATTCACATTCTCCATATCCTCACCATCCAACCTCACTGCACACTCTGTGACTTCATTCCTCTCAAACACCATAACTTTACTTTTGTTTACATTAACTTTCAGATTCCTCCTCCTACACACTGTCCCAAATTCATTCACCAAACCTTGCAACTCCCATTCATCTTCACCCAATAGTACTGTATCATCAGCAAACAGCAACACTGGAAGCTTCCAAATCTCACCCTCATTCATTAGAGCCACCCCCACATCCACTGCCCTACCCTGCACCTCCTTTACAACCCCATCCATGTATATATTAAACAGCCATGGAGACATCACACAACCCTGTTTCAGTCCCACATTGAGATCAAAGAACTCACTCAGCTCACCATCCACTCGCACTGTAGCCCTAGCTCCCTTGTACATACTCTTCACAGCACTCAGCAATTTCCTCTCCACCCCATATATTCTTAATACCTTCCACACACCTTGCCTATCCATTCTGTCATAAGCTTTCTCCAAGTCCATGAAGGCAGCATACACTTTCCTTCCCTTCTCTAGATACTTCTCCACTAAACATCTTAGAACAAATATCTGATCTACACACTCCCTCTCTTGCCCTCTCATTTTCATTGACTCCCGCACATATACCTAAACCTTATTCCCATTCTCTCACCCTTTCACCTTTCCATTTAGTTTCAGTCAATCCACATATATCCACTTTTGCATCCTCAAGCACCTGAACAATCTCTCTCTCTCTTTCACTTCATCATTCACTCCTCTCACATTCCACGTTCCCACCCTAAGAATGTCCTTTGTCCGTTCCTTTGTCGTCAACGTATGGTCCGTCCGGGTCCGATGCGCTTTATTCGCTTTTTTAGTTAGTTCTTTTTACGGGGTGGGGCACTAACCCACCACCAACCCTTTTAGTCGCCTCGTACGACAAGCAGGGATACTGGGGGAGTATTCTTGAAACCCCTCCTACCCCCCACAACCTGAGCTAAAATATCTGTCTACCCCTGTACTGAATGGTCAAAGTTGGATGCTGGTCCACTCACTCCCCACGAACCTCCAGCACCCAAGTAATACAAACCATAACCCACAAGCGGTGTCAAAAACATCCGTACGCATCCGCACTGTATGTCCAAAGTCATGTGGCCACCGGGATTAGCCTTTCCCAACTGCCACCACACATCTAACAGAGACCACAAACCACAAGCCAGGTGGAAGCGCCTGTCTTCCTCTCTACCACTTGTTCAAAGTTGCCCGGTCACTGGGAGATGTGTCTCCTAACAGCCAGCGCGCATGTTAGACAGACCACAAGCCACAGGTCAGAGGAAAGTGCCTGTCCACCTTGTTACAGAAGGGTGAAAATCCTGCCCACAGCCTCACTTCTTCCCCCTCCCCCCTCCCATCCCTCCACCTTACCCTCCCATGCTCCCTTCCTTGCTAGCTAGGCCTCCCGGCTACCCCCTCACTCCCTCAGTCTCTCCCCTCCTTCGCGCTGAAAGCACTGACCCTTGACTTTTTAAAGTTTTTGGCGATTTATTTGAATACTATTGGCTGTAGTTAAATTGCGTAAAAATCCACAAGAAAAATCATGAAATTCTGGATCTAAACATATGCTTAACTCTTGCAAGGTGCTGTCAGAATTTTGCACAAGGATGGTGGGAAGTTATATGAAGGTAAGTTTTGCTCTTGAGCACCATTTATTCTCGCTGCAATTTTATTATTTTATTCATTAGTTTTTGTGTTTGTATTAGCTAATTCTATAGTATATATCGATATATGATACCCCTAGATGCAATACCGCGGGTTAACAGGGGGAGTAGAAATACCACCATACCCTGCCTAACGATGGCCAAACCTCGGTTTAATGATGGGTTTTTATTTTTTTTACCGATTTTGATTATATTTTGGACTAAAATTGTGTGTTTAGATTGCTTTAGATAGAAACTGTTTTTAGACATAGAGTAGCCTAATGTGTTTTAGCCATAGTTAGGGTGAACATTGTCATTTTGGGGTACAGTTGACTAAGCTTGATTTTTTCCAAACTTATATTTGTTGGCTTTAGTGAGTTATTTACAGGTGTTAGGCTTAGGTTAGCTTCTATTACAGCTGTTAGGCCATTTAGATTGGCTTTAAACTTGTTTTTGGCCTCAATTGGATGGGTTTTGGACATGTTTCGGGGGGGGGGGGGACTCAAGGCTGAAAAACGCATCCCATTGCTTTACATGTCAAATCTACCCTGATAAATGATACCCCGCCAAATGATGGGTTTTTACCTAACCAATTGCATTGTTAAAGTGGGGTATACCTGTATAAACACCAGCAAAGATGCTTGTTTACCTTTTATACCAATCAAACCAATTTCCGGTGGCTTATTTGGCTGTGGATTCACCCCCCCCCCCAGGGAGCAACTTGCGTGTCATGATTCAGGGCACGGAATCATGATGGCTATACATGTCAGCCGGCTGTTAGGGGTTAAATGCTGTCTGGTACAAAGTATGGCTGTGTTTACTCTTTCATGGGGTTCGTGACGGTGGAGAACGTCTTTCGAGACATCTATGACTTTTTGCACGAGGCATGATTGAGGACGTTGACAAGGAAGATATGTAAGAATTCCTGGACAGCCACACTGAGCAGCTGTCAACAGAGGAGCTCATTAAGCTAAGGGAAATGGTTGGGAGGCACAGGAAGGTGCCGAGATGACAGCAAGGATGGGCCCAGCTATGTCAGTGCCGCCAGATGAAGGCATCCCCCTCCAGTAGTTCAGTGATGGAGCACAATGCTTAGTCCATCCATTATCCAATCCTACATTGCCCCATGAGGAGCGTTGGAGCCTGGGGCTAGGCAAGATGGTCCTGACATTTAAGATGAGAGTGACCAGCCTCACTCATCCCTGCGTGGCATTACATGAATAATAAACCCCAACCACCCCTTGGATATAAACTTTCACCAGCTCAGTCTGATTGGAGCACCTTAATTACCCACTAAACCAACAGGCGCCATAATTTGGTTATATGGTTACCACCCAGCGTAGTAAATGGTTTCCCAGTGTACAGGAAACTATTTGGCATGTCACTCAGTGTAGAGTCACCCACAGGCAGAAGGAAGAGGAAAGAATAAAGGAAAGAAAGACAAAAGAGGGAGTGTAAAGTTACCTGTAGGTAGAAGGACGAGAAAAGAATGAAGTAAAGAAAGACAGAAGAGGAATGTAAATCGATTCATTCCAGCACCGTTGCATACAGTTTCTGCCATTGTATAGGATATAAGTCAGTTTTTTTTCTACTTTCTTAGAAATTGCTGGATTTTGTGACTGGATAGAGGTTCCACCTTAATATGATGTGAAGAAACGTATAAACTGATTACTGTATAGTTTTGCCATTATGCATGGTAATACAGTATAAGTCAAATGACTGGGAACCTTAACAATTTATAACTTTTTTTTTTTTTTTTTTTTTTTTTTTATGTGTCCGACTCTGGGCATAGGCTTCACAGCCTGCTATCAAGGCCCAGGAGTCCTCCTACATACCATACACCTCTACATGTCACCACTTCGGCGCTAACACCCACCGTCCATATTGAATACATGCTAGGGCTGTCTCATACAGGACTGGTGTATTGGTATTAGCGGGGGTATTTTTACGACATGTCGGTGGGTCTTCTGGTAGATCAGTAAAGCCTGATTTAATGAAATTCAAATCCTTAAACTGTTCCCTGCCCCAGCCGGGATTTGAACCTGGGTCCGTTAGGACCGCACGCCACTTCTCTACCGGTTGAGCCACCGCCTCCCCCTATGTCTGTAATGATATTTGTTTGTCCTTGTTTCAGGGTTTGGGTCTCTTTGAGCTTAAGAATCAGTCTTTCCTGTCATATATGGCCAACCTTACTTGTATCATACTCCGCAAACTCAAAGGTCTCAAAATTGAAAATGACCAGAGTATAGGTAAGTGTTACAGTTCCATGAATTGTTTTCCTCTGCTAAAACTGACATGCTTGGTCAGATTCTATTATCTGTTTTGAAGTTATACACCACAATCTTCATGCCTTTGTTAAAAAGCAGCCCAGATTACAGTGTAGCTATTGGTTTGTAAATCTCATGAGTTGAATGTTTTTATGAAAATTTGAATATGTATTTGAATTTTGAGATGTACCAACAGTATTTGTTATTCCTTACTAAGTTTGCCATCTATTTCAGAGAGGCTGGTGGAACACAGAGTTGTTTTAGAGAGAATCCGCCCATTGGAAGACAAACTTAAGTATCAAATAGATAAATATATTAAAGTAAGTATTATTATATTGTTATCTCCCGTCACTAACTGTAATAAAGATTCATCACACATTGGAGGGGGGATGAATTTTCAACTTTTGATTTTTGAAGTGGCAAGCTGTAGATTTTTGCATCTATTGACATGAAATTCGTATCCCTGAGACAGTTTTATTTGATTTTCCCGACACTGATTATTGTTTCCATGGCTTGAGAACCATCTGACTGCACATTACACATTATGGTTGTTATTCTCTTGCTCACAGAAATACGTTCCTTTTTTTGTCTTTTGACAAATGCAGAAAAGCCCTTGTGTAATCACACTTGTTTTAATAGCATCCACAACAAGGTAACTTTTAAAAGGTATGGGTGCCATCTTACTCATTGATTATCTCAATACAGTATACAAGTAGACCCTTGCTGTAGCAGACTAATTGAAAGGAAGTCAGGTTCTGTAAAGCCAAAAGTTTGATCAATCAAAGGATCCTCCTCCACAGGTGGGAATTCAAGCATATGTTTAAAAAATAAATGAGTACAGCATTATGTTCTGTTACTAAATATGAAAACTATACTCATTTTAGTTTAAATTTGCCCATTTTTTTTCCTTTTGCAGCATATATAACATCATTGTCATAGTACTTCTTCATGACTAGTACAGTATTATTAATTTGTTATTACAGCTCAGTAATCATGATGGGGAGAGGGCATTGTCAGACCAGGTTGGAGTGAAAGGGGTAGGAAGCACGTTTATTATACGCTGTACCTGCATAAATAAACTGCCTAGGTAAACTCTTTCGCCTTTGTCTATCAACTTGTACCTTTCCTTTTTGCTGGAAGTTTGCTCTCATTCAGCCAGTCCCAAAGAAAGGTGACCATTCCCAACCCTCTAACTATCACCCAATTGCTTTAACCCGAGGCGTCCCATCAACGTATGAGTATGTTGCAACATTTTGCATTTGCCAGTCCTGTCGACGTATAGGTACATCGGGCAATTGCAAGGTGCATAATTTGCACAATTTTCAAAATTCGCGCCTGATTTTTGGTACGTAGGGTCGCTCGACCTTCCCCTACCTGCCACCAGGCGGGGACACTCGGCGACCCTGCTCGATCCTTGCTCATCCTCGGCTCGGTCACTCACCTGTTAGCAATGGTCCTGCTCAGACATGGCGCATAAAGGTCTCTCGGAGGAGGAAATCCAAGCCGCCCTGGATGCCTTCACAGGCGACAGTGATTCCCCACTGGACGACGAGGTTGTGGACAAAGATTATGTCCAACCAGAGGAGGTGGAAAGCAGCAGCAGTGATGAGGAAGTCCTGTCCCCCAGGAAGCGGCGCTACGTGACTTATCGTGCTGCTAGAGAGGGCCAGCCTGCATGAAAACAACGTGCAACATCCTCTCGGCAGCCCCAACGTGATGTGGAGCCGGATTTCGAGGATGAGGATGAGGATGAGGACGGAGCCGTGGGACGTGCTGCCAAGTGGTACGATCTAGAAATTATCACCCATCATGGCCCTGAGCGCACACCACGTCATACGAGCAGGTATGGGCCTTGTCTTTTGTTTGGGGAGGTCGGAAGTGGTGTGGAGGGAGTGGGGAGTGAAAGGGAAAGTGCAGGGAGGAGTATTGAAAGTGAAGAATATTTATAGAATGATGGGGAACAGTCAAGGGTGCGAATTGTCCATGTTTTGATGGGGAATTATCTGACGGTGAATTGACTTGATAGTGAATTGTCTTGGAACCTTATCATTGTGTGCTCCACATGTGAATAAATGATGTTGATTTTCATTCTCTTCTTGACACGTCACATACGATATTAGATTAGGCTCATACTTTTTCTTATAATTTTCCTTCACTTCTAGCATTTTGGTTCGCGTCAAAAATATTATCTTTGCATGTTATGGTTGGAGTCTGGCCCTGAGAAATACTCGACTTTGCATCAAAAAGTGAGGTAGGCAGACCACTCCAAAATGCTTCAAAATTTGATTCATCGAATTTTAAACTGTTGAAATTCGAGAATCCACTGTATACATATATACAGTAAATCCTAATTTTTCGCTGCTTGGATGTTCTGCCAAAACTGCGTGAAACACAAAACGTCGAAGTGTGAAGTTAAGAATCAGTGGGAAATATAGAAGAGCATTCCAGTGGGACATGTACCTACCCTATCATAAAGTACTATAACACCAAACAGGCGCTACCCAAAATTTAATGAAGAGTGTTTACTAGTGCTAAAACAACATAACACAATAAACATGGACCTAAAAGACATTAAAGCTGTTATAAAGAGCTGCAACACCAAAAATCCTTGGCAGAAGTAAAGTGAAGGCTGGCTTGAGTGGCAAGTGAAGGTGTGTTGAGGGTAGATGGGGTAATTACTAGGTGACATGGGCCTCTCTGGGGAAGCCCCATCACCTATGCCGAAGCCCTCGAAATTGAACTCAGGCTTCAGCCTCCACTTCCTCTCTGTCCACTTCTCCTCCTTCATCCACCCTTGCTGGCACGTCCAAGTCTTGCAGAGTAGCAGCCACATTCTGTCTCTCATGAAAATATCGTGTGGTTCGGGCTTGTCTCCGCTCCTGTACAGTGAGTACTCAATATGTGAAAGGGATAGGGACCAAAAAAAACTTTTGTAATGTGAAATTTCGTATATTGGAACGATTTTCCCCATTGAAATATACATAGAAAGGGGGGGATACATTCCAGGACCCCATTGGACCCCCCCCACTTAAACTTTACCCCTCCTATTTTGAAGTATGCAATACGCGTATACAGTACTATACTATTGTACAGACATTAAAAAATAAAACATACAACAAATTACTGTAGTATTAGTACTATAGTATTAGATGGTGCAAGGCCTAAAGCTCACCCAATCTCCAAGACTCATTGCCCCTCCTCGTGGCATCTTATTATTTCCAATTTCCTCTCAAGAGTGAGAGTACAATGCTGTTTCTTCCTTGCAGCTGGTTCCCCGGATGCTGGAGATGATGCAGGGCGCTGGGGAGGCATGGTGAAAATACGAAAACGTGAAGAACAGCGAAAAACAGAGTAACATACAACAAAGCTGAGAGGAGAGGACAGACGTGACTCGACTGAGAAGCGCGAGAAAATGTGTTTACCAGAGACGGGTTAGTTCGTTTTCTCGCCGCAAGTGATCGCTGTGCTGTGCAGCGTGCCCATTTTGAATTTTTCGTATTTCCTCTCGTATCGCTTTTCATACCATCGAGACAGAAGCTTTTCGTATTCTGGAATTTGTCCTACATTCATCGCTTTCGTACCATCAAAAATTCGTACATTGAGTTTTCGTATACCGAGGACTCACTGTATGTTTCTGTTGTAGTCATTGGTTGCCAGCTGGGGGCATCGAAATGTAGGGAAATTCGCGAATTGTGAGACAACTCGGAACATTTTTTCTTGCGTGAAAAACGAGGCGTCGAAGTAAAATGCGTCAAAAATAGAGGATTTACTATACATATATATATTTATTTATTTATTTATATCTATATATATTTATATATTTTTTTCCCAATTTTTTTTACATAGGGTTCTTGTTGTTTACGATTCCTTTGAATGTTCCAGTGTGTGTTTTAGTGTCTAAATATGGCAGATTGACCTGAAAACAATGCCAGTATTAGGAGGGGTAGTGTACACACACTAGTGTATGTGCTGGGTGTTGTTTGGTTTTCAGTGTTTTTTTTACTGGATTTTCTTGGTGGTTAGTGTGTTTTTTTGGTTTTCAGTGTTTTTTTTGCATGGTTTTCTTGGCGTTAAAAATTATTTTTGATATTCCTGTGTTTATTTTGACATCTGAATGCACCTGAATGACCAGAAATCACTGCCAAAGTAAGCAAAGGTACTGTACAAATAGGTTAGGTTTAGGTTGGAAGAGGGGTACAGATAGGGTCAGGGTATAGTAGAGGGGGATATTGTTCATTATCCAGACATTGGCACTACATGGACATGCCTTTGCGCTATTACGTTGGATAATTGAGGGACTGCTGTATATATATATATATATATATATATATATAGCAATGTGTGTTGAGCGAGAGATGGGTCTGTTATGATGTGGCAGGGGTAAACCAGCTCTGCTGTCGGGCCCTGCTGCGGATGTCACTGATTGCATTGCGCAGTTGACCCTTGTGCTGTGCGGTGCGGTGAGGATCTGTCCGTTCTCCCCTTGGGGCTAAGATGTGAATGAATGTGTTTGAATGGATGAATAAATGGGAAGTGTGTCGTCCTGTCTCGGCTACCTCCCTTTCCTTGGGGGAAGCAGCCTAGGTATTTAGATAAATAGATATATATACTGTATATATATATATCCATCCGTCCATCCATCATCCAGTCCTACATTGCCCCATGAGGAGCGTAGAACCCTGGGGCTAGGCAGTTGGTCCTGACATTTAAGATGAGAGTGACCAGCCTCACTCATCCCTGAGTGGCATTACGTGAGCAGTAAACCCCAACCACCTCATAGATATAAACCTTGACCGGCTCAGTCCGATTGGAGCGCAATAATTACCCACTAAACCACCAGGCGCCAAAATTTGGTTATATGGTTACTACCCAGTGTAGTAAATGGTTTTCTGGTGTGCAGGTATATACTGTCATGCAGCTCTCAGTTTGAATGAGCAGTTCAGTTAGTTTAGGAGAAGGTCATTGTACCTCATTAGGTATTGTAACCTGGAGACAAGCAGCAGTGTCTCAAAGTCTGGCCTGATTTCCCCTGTCACCATTTATAATGCCTGGGTGGTACTGTAAGTGGTTTAGAGCCTCTTTCTAATGGTGCTGGCAGATTCATTTGCATTTTTTTCCCTCATCGTTTCATTACTAAGCAAAGGATTTGGTGTGGTGTTTTAAAATCACAGACTGAGCACTGCACTTCGTATGTACTGTAATAAAATTCTTTTTCAGATGGCAGCAGAGGGAGTGGTCAGTGCTGATGACCCATCGCATCTGAAAGGGAATATAGACAACATTGGATCATCCTCTGATGAAGATGATGATGCAATACAAGAACAGTCCATGAAGACAAAGAAGACTGGAGATGAAAATCATGAAATATACAAGATACCAAAAATCAGTCAAACACATTATGGTACAGTAATATCTTTACATATTTAGTAATAGAACTGCACTTTTAAGGCATGTATGTTATTTGAGTGTAAAGTGGATGGAATGTAAGAAAATTTTCTGGAAAGAGGTAAACAGAGTTAGACAGGGTGATAAAGAAGTAAGTTGGGAAGTGAATGATAAGAATGGTATATTGGTAGTGGAGAAGGGAGAAAAATGAGCAGATGGAGAGAATGCTTTAAGAAATTGTTGAACATAGAGAATGAAAGTAATGCAAGTATAAGTGGCTGGGAGGAGGAGGGAGCTGAGAAGACAGGAAGGAATCAGTCGGATGGAAGTAGTGGAAGCAATGAAGAAAGTTAAAATAGGGAAAGCCCCAAAAACTGATGGAGAGTGTGGTGAAATTCTGCCATGGGGCAGAGATAGTAGTAGAATGGATATGGAAGATGTGCAGATTGGCCTGGGAGGAAGATAGAGTCCTGGAGGACTTGAAGTCAGGTATAATTATTCCCCTGTACAAAGGAAATGGGGAAAAGGGTGTGGCAATCATAAGGGCATTTGTCTTCTTAGTGTAATAGGGAAAATATATAGTAGGATACTTATTGACAGAGTTAGGGAAATAACAGAGGAATTAGTTGGAGGAGAACATAGAGGTTTTAGGAAGGGAAGAGGTTGTGTAGATCAAATATTTATTCTTAGATCTTTAGTGGAAAAGTTTCTAGAGAAGGGAAAGAAGTTGTGTGCAGCCCTTATGGATTTGGAGAAAGGATATGACAGAATGGATATACAAGGATTGTGGAAAGTATTAAGAATATGTGGAGTAGCTCGGATGTTGTTGAATGCCATGAGGTGTATGTATGAGGGTGTTAAGTGCACGTGGATAGTGAACTGAGTGAATTTTTCTATTTGAAGGTTGGATTGAAACAGGGATGTGTCATGTCTCCATGGTTGTTCAATCTGTACATGGATGGGGTTATAAAAGAGATACAAGGTAGGGCAGTGAATGTTGGAGTGGCCTTAATGAGAGAGGGCAGTGTTTGGAAACTCCCTGTACTGTTGTTTGCATATGTTACTGTATTGTTAAATGAAGACGAAGGGGAGCTGCAAGGCTTGGTGGCTGAGTTTGGGAGAGTGTGTAGGATGCGGAATGTAAAGGTGAATACAGTATAGGGAAGAGTAAAGTTATGGTCTTTTAGAGTAGTGAACTCAGTGAATGTACAGTGAGGTTGGATGATGAGGAAATGGGAACTGTGAGTGCGTTAAAGCACTTGGGTGTGGTGATGGGTAAGGATGGAAGTTTAGAGAGTGAATTGCTTGAAAAGGTACAGCAGAGAAGAAAGGTTGCTGGTTCCTTGAAAGCAGTGATAAGAAACAGGGAAGTGAGCATGGAAGTGAAAAAGTTACTACTTGTCAGTATTGTAATAACAACTGTAATGTATGGAAGTGAAGCTTGGACCTTGTTGGAGGGACACAGGTCAAGAGTGAGAGCAATGGAAATGAGTTATTTCAGAGGAGCATGTAAAGTCACATGGAGAGACAGACTAACAAATGAGGAAGTGAAGAAGCCTTGTGATGTGGATGTGGATGTGATGGGGAGCATTAGAGAAACACATTGAGGTGGTTTGGCCATGTGGAGAGGATGGAGAGTGAGAGACTGATGAGGAGAGTGAGGTGGAGAAGGGGAGAGGAAGGGGGAGGCCAGGGATGAGATCGGGTGATGGAGTGAAGATGTATATGAGAGAGGGGGATGTGAGCTGGGAGCAGGGCAGTGAAATGGCAGGGGATAGGGCCACATGGAGGCGATTTGTTTGTGACCACCCCTTACGGGACTAAGGCATCTGGCAATAGATAGATAGATAGATAGATACACACCAAAGGTTGACATTTTCATAGAATGACCGTACAGTGAATTGGTTTGGCCATGTGGAGAGTGAGAGACTAATGAGGAGAGTGTATGGAAGTGAGGTGGAGGAGGGTGGAGGGAGGGGGAGACTTAGGAAGAGTTGGAGGGATGGAGTAGAAAGTTATATGGGAGAAGGGTATATGAGTTTGGGGAGGGTAACATAATGGCATGGGACAGGACGACTTGGAGGCGATTTGTTCTTGGCCATCTCTTATGGTATTAAGGCAGCTGCCCGTAGATAAATAGGTAGATAGCCCTGTCTATCTAACCTCTAGCCACCAGATGTTGGTATAGAACAGTGGCAATGAGGCACCAGGTTCCCACTGGATGTTGGTAGGAACCACAGTTGTTTTTGTGCCACGATTTAAAGTGGCTGCCACTTCATCTCATCACCAAAAGCTAGAGAGAGAGTTCTGCCAGCTGAGGCAACCATACCTCAGTCATCTCTGTGACTTTGCCAGGTGTAAGAGGATAGTTTCTGGAACCCTCTCATCCGATTCTGTTCCTGTCTTTCATGGATTTTTGCCTCATCCACCCCTGCCAAGCCTCTTTCCAAGGATACTAGGAAAGGGTGCAGTGATAGTGTCATAGGCGTGCCTTGGACACCACTGTGGCAGACGCATGAATACATCCTGCTCTCGTACCAAAAATTAGTTCTCTTCCTCATGTCATTACTCATCGATGTGGCGACGTACAGACGTGGGGATACTTTCGTTCTCAGGAAGAGTTGCTGAGTAATATGGTCTTTAATTTGTTTCCTTGACTGCTTTAGTTTCCGAGATATTAAGGTTTGAAAACAGGCTATTTTTGGAATAATTACCACAATGGGAGAATGACCTCACTAAAAATAGCCTGGTGATTAGAGGTTAATTGTGTGTGGGGATAGGGAACAAATAAAATGACCAGTGCAGTATTTCCAGTGTTGATGGGAACTGGTTGCAGGGAGAGGCAGATTTATTTCACCAGTCAGCCTGTTAACATCAGTTGACTATCTTCCTTTACTGATCTCTTTCTGTTTTCACCTACACAAAGAGTAGACCAGCATGCTCTCACATGACGAATGTGCAAGTACAGTCCTTATGATACTTTTTTTTTTTTCCCCCCCAGTTAAAAATAGTAAACCACAACAGTGCCTTTTAGTCCTCTGGAGAGATCATAAATATCATCCATAGTGGTGCCTTTCTTGGAAAAGTGTGCAGTAGAATTAAAGCACTTTATGAGCATGGGATCATCATTCAGATTTTCAGTAAAAGTATCAGTGTTTTGCGAAATTATACGTGATGGAATGTCCAGTATGTGTTCAGATGCCAGCCTCTTATCAGTAAACTGTCAGTCTATCTATCCATCCATCTATACACCATAATCCCGTAAGCAGTAGTCGTTTGTTTTTGAGTTAGTTGTTTTACGGGAAGGGGCATTAACCCTCTACCAACCCACTTGCTGACACATAGGAAACTCATATGGGTTGGTCTTATGGTTACCATCCAGCATTGCAAATGGTTTCTTGGCTTGTCACTTAATGTAAAGCCACCAGAAGTAACAAAAAATGACAGGAAAGATGAGAGAAGTGGGAAGAAAGAGGGCAGACACAGAAACAAATGATAAAGTGAAGGAAGAAGTAATCAGTGCTTAGTTCCCTATCAGTAAATCTCCCTCAAATTCAAGTAATTCTAAAGTAAAGAAATGTTTTCAGTTAAGAGGGATTGGGTGGAAGATTGAGTGCGTTGTATCTGCCAAGTCATACGCTTCTTTTTTTCCCCCCCAAAAAAAAAAAAAAAAAATTTATTCCCAGCAACTAAAACATGATTTTTATTTCATGGGTCACTGTTGAGAGAATCTGCAGCCATAACTATCACATAAGCAGGCCATAGTGAAAACTTCTGTGACATCAGATGCATAGTGGTCATATTTATCTGGATCATACCATATAAATATGAATATACAGTAGTTGAGGCATGGATAAGATTGATGGTTGACCAGTAATACAGGGACCAACTACTATGCACATTTCCCACTCCATATCATTGAATGGGAAATGTGCATAGCAGTTGGTAAGCTGTGGTTGAATATGGCAACAAGAGTGGATGACATAATTGGATGACTACTGAGATGTGGTGGTGATGATATACTCCACAAAACAGTGTGTGCAGGCCCATATGGAATACTGGAGAAGTACCAGAAGATTTGAGAAAGACATGTTCCATATACAGGAAGAAAGGTAGCAAGAAAGACTGTAAGAGTTATGGAAGAACGAATAAGTTGAGCTAGGGAAGGTGTGTTGTAGTGGTATTAATAGTAGTAGTAGTAGAAGACTTCACAGAAGAAACATTGCAACAACTAAAGGAAAACACCTGACTGCATGACAAGCAAGTGTCCAGCCAAAGCTTGACGGGAACTACATTGCACCCAATCCTGTCATGTGCGATAGGATAACTGGATATGTGGTAGGGAGGAAGGCAATGGACACACACAGAGGGGCAGGACTGTCAGGCCTGGATGCAAAATCTTGACGAGTAATCCTCCGTAACATGAAGTTTGGGGAGGCAGCAACAGACCTCTGTAACACCATTGCCTCACCAGTGAGGAAGCTGGCATCAAGGTAGTGCAACAGTATTGAAGCACTGACAGCATGCAGACTAATCCCACTTTGATAAGAATCCACGATGTAGGCCCATCGGGGAGGGTGAAGTCTTAAGATGGATTATAGGAAAATGCATCATGGATGTGGCGAAAGATGATGTTAAGCAGACAGTTGGCAACTTCCAAGTGTATTTACCTAATTGTGATATACAGGAAATGAGCTACGCTCGTGGGGTCCCGTCTCTGTTTCTCAGTAAGTCAGATTTAGTTTTAAACTCATTTAAGTTTTTAGACTGGACGATCTCTTTGTCCAGACTGTTCCACAGGTCTGTACATCTATAAGGAAAACCATATGTCTTGATATCCTTCAAGCAGCTTGGTTTCTTGAGTTTCATTCCGTGTCCTCTTGTTACTCTCTTATCCCATACAAACAGATCTTCTTTGTCAATTTTATCTACTCCCACCATGGTCCTGAACACTGCAATCATGTCACCTCTCTCTCTCTCTCTCTCTCTCTCCTTTCTTCTAAGGAAGGCAAATCCAGCTTTTCCAACCTCTCTCTATACGATAGATCTGCCAGACTGGGGATCATTTTGGTTGCTGTTCTTTGTATTCTTTCAATCTTCTTTATATCTTTCTTTTTGTGTGGGGACTACACTACTGCTGCATATTCTAACCTGGGGCGAATCATGGCCACTATCAATTTTTTCATCATCTCATCCATATAATGAAATGCTACTCTTATATTAGTCAGTTTATACATCTCTCTAAGTGCCTTGTTAATGTGTTTTTCAGGTGACAAACTGTCCTGGACCAGCACTCCCAAGTCTTTCTCTTCTCTCACTTTTGTGATTGGTTCATTACCCATCAAATAATTCAATGATGGCCTCTTGGCACTTTTACCCATTTCCAATATTTTACATTTCTTTGCATTAAATTTCATTTCCCACCTCCGGCTCCAATAATGTATCCTATCCAGCTCCTCCTGCAGTATTTTACAATCCTCCTCAACCTCTACCTTCCTCATGATTTTTGCATCATTAGCAAACAGACTTGCATAACTGTTCACTCCATCTACCATATCATTTACATAAATCAGGAACATTATTGGCGCCAACACCGAGCCCTATGGGACTCCACTTGTTACTTCCCTCCATCCAGACATCCTATCCTTTGTTACTGTCCTCATTTGTCTGTCTCTCAAAAAGTCTCTCATCCATTCCAGGAGGTTCCCCTTCAGTCCTCCTGTATGCTCTAGTTTCCACGTTAGTCTCTTATGGGGTACCTTGTCGAAGGCCTTCTCCAAATCTAAATACACACAATCCAACCAACCGTCTCTCTCCTGTAGCACGTCAATCGGTGTTGAGTAAAAAATCTCAACAAGTTGATCACACATGACCTTCCACTTCTAAATCCAAACTGACTATGAGCCAAAATATTCATCTCTTCCAGATATTATATCCATCTATCTTTAAGAATTCTTTCATACAATTTTGCAACCATGCTGGTTGTGTGCAGGCAGGAGGCAAAGCAGCACTTCACTTCATGAAGAAAATATATGAGAAAAGGGACTGTCATGCAGTATTCCTAGTTAATGCCTCTAATGCAGCAGCACAAACTACTGATTTGTGATATGGTGCTTAAGAAACGAGTGATGAAAAAGAGGACTTATGTACCTAGGAGGAAAATATGGAAGCTGAAAAACCAAGTAGTAAGGGATGCCTTCTATAGCGAGTTGAGGAGAGTGGTGGGTGAACAGGGAGCTGTAGACAGAGGCGTTAATGAATAGTACAGAGCCCTCAAGAACAATTTCTTGAGAGTTACTGATGTAACATGCGGTTGGACAAGAGGACCACCAAGACATAAAGTAACTTGGTGGTGGGATGAGGGTGTAGAAGCTGCAGTTAAGGAGAAAAGAAGGCTTTTCCGGGAATGGAAGAAGGGTGGTAGCAAAGAGGAATATTTGGCTGCCAAACGGAGGGCTAGAAGAGAGGTATACAGGGCAAAGTCTGAGTCACAGAGACTTTTACTTGATAACCTAAATCATGGAGAAAGGAAAAATATGATATTTAGGGTGGCAGATCAAGTGAAGAGGGATAATCGGGATATTATAGGTGAGCAGTGTGTGAAGAATGATGAAGGAAGGGTAGTGGTGAACAGTGAGGATATTAAAGATGCATGGAGAGAGCATTATAACCGGTTGTTGAATGAGGAGTTTGACTGGGACAGAGAAGGTTTGGAGCCACCAGATCCAGTGTCTGGCCCTTGGCCTTTGATTGATGCTGCTACTGTGAGTGAGGCAATAGGCAGGATGAAGGTGGGGAAGGCAGCAGGTGTGTCTGGGTTGACTGCTGAAATGTTCAAGGCCTTAGGAGATATAGGGGTGAGGTTAGTCACTGACCTGATAAATAGGATTATTTATGAGTGTGTGTTGTCCCAGATGATTGGCTGAAGAGTGTAATTGTAAATGTGTTTAAAGGGAAGGGTGATGCCCTGGAAAGAGGAAATTATAGATGTATAAAGCTTTTAGATCAGATAATGAAGGTAATGGAGAGAGTCTTAGAAGATATGATTAGAGAAAGAGTGAATATTGATGAGATGCAGTTTGGGTTTATGCCAGGTAGGGGGACCACTGATGCTGTATTCATTGTTTGACAGCTTCAGGAAAAATATATTGGTAGGAGAAGGGATCTTTATTTTGTTTTTGTTGATTTGGAAAAGGCCTTTGACAGAGTCCCTAGAGAGGTGGTGAAGTGGGCAATGAGAAAGCTTGGCTTGGAGGAGTGGCTGGTTAGGGTGGTTATGGCTATGTATGGGGGTGCTCACACCCAGGTAAGAGTGAATGGAGATTTGAGTGATGAGTTTCCGTGAATGTTGGTGTGCATCAGGGGTCAGTCTCGAATCCCATGTTGTTTATCATGGTACTTGAAGCCCTTTCATGTGACTTTAGAAACGGACTCCCATGGGAGTTGTTGTATGCTGATGATTTGGTGTTGATTGCAGAGAACGAAAGGGAGGCGGAGTAAAGGTTTAGGAAGTGGAGAGATGGTATGGGGCACAAGGGTTTAAGGGTAAATGCAGATAAAACAAAAGTGATGATATCTAGGTGGCGGTACTGTCAAAGACGAAGGAGAGCGGCCATGTGCAGTTTGCCCCAAGTGTATGGAAAATCCTATCCAAAGAAAAAATGCAGTATTTACTTTAGGAAAAAATGCAGAAAGCAGTTCTGATTGTAAGTAAACTGAACAGAAATACAGAGTTGCAATAGTTATTAATTTTTTGCTACGCTTTGAACAATCATTATAAGAGTGTAAATTGCTGATAAAATGATTACCTATGGTGATCCTGTCTAAAAAATATATGAAAGTATCTCGCATAAACAAGAGATGAACTACCATTTTATTACACATAATGTCCATCCAACGTATCAACAAACTAAGCTGATTTTTCTTCACTACTTCATGACTCCCACTTCACCCAGTTTACTTCTTTGCAATTGAAGTCGCCCATCAGGATTATATTGTTACTTTTCTCAGTCACTTTCTGTAGGTATCTACTTATGTCCGACAGCATCTCCTGATATTCCTCCTCATTCCATGCCCACGTCTTGGGAGGGACATATGCTACTGCGATGTCTCTCTTGCCTTTCCCTCTGGTTTCTGTTATCATGTTTATCATTTCAGCCATACCCTTTCCTAGTTTCACACAATCCATTTAGGCCGTTTCTCACTGCAATCATCACTCCTTCTCCTCTCGTTTGTTCTTTTCTATCTCTTCTCTATACAGTAAAACCTCGATTTAACGGCACCCTAGGGGGCCCTGAGCATGCTGAAAAAAATGAAATTCCGTTAGATTGGGGCTTACACCTATCGATACCCCCGGAACTCACACAAACGCATTTTAACACATTTTTAAGCATATAAACATGTGCAGACATACAAAATCAATAAAAAAGATTTATATTTAGAACTGACAACTTAGAAGCAGGTAGGTGTGGTGTTGTAGTAAAGTACTGTACAGTAATCCAGGTAAGTACAGTACAGATGAGTCTTCATACAACACGAGATAGGTTATGCAGAACCTCGTGCAAAATCGATTTCGCACTAAAACGTGACATATATTTACATGTAAAACAAGGGATTAGGTTCTAGGAGCCTCATATTTTTTTTTAAAATATATTTAAAGATAGATTACTAGAAATACGTCTGCCTTAAAACACCGAAGACAGTGTGTTTACATACGACCTCACCGACTGGACACGTCAATGCATAGCTACTACAGTCTAGCCTAACCTAACCGATTAGTTTTGCCCCCTACTACTCCCCATAAAAATTCTAATCGCCAAGGATTGCCACTAAGCCTCTTGAAAGTCCTCATTAGAAATCAAGCAAAAACTTGACATAAACAACATGTTAATAATGGCCGGCCAGCATCACGCATATTTTGTCACGAATCACTTTCGGTACTAATTAAAAAAAAATGCAGTGTGAAACTTTTTGAAAGCCGTTAGTCATCAACAATAAAGGAAAAAAAAAATATAAAGAAGGGTGGCTCTCCAAGTTCTGCAATCTCTGGGAGCCCCCCATGTTCTGTCCCACATCCCTGAGGTCACACTCAGTGACCTTGTCCTAGGTCATTTTCAGTCTGCCTGTCGCAACCCTCCCGTACCCAGGTGTCATCCTCCATCCTCTCCACGAGCCCAAACCATCGTAATCTACCCCTCCTCATCATAACACCAGTACATTCCGGTCCATCCATCCTTTCAACTTTTCAATTATAAGCCTAGCCATCCTGACCTTGCATGCATGTAAGCACTACACATTCATCTAATCATTGTCATTTTTGCACATTTGAGCCTGCGAATATCCTCTTCCTTTACTGCCCAGGTCTCACTACCATACAGCATTTCACTCCTAACATGCCACATTCAAGGATCCCTTAGCATGGAGGGAGAGTCCTCTCAGTGTCAGGAGAGGCAACGGCTCCCTGACCTTCCTTGAACCACTCCTTACCCAAACCCCAGAGATAGCTCCAGCCCCACCACAAGCACATAACATGTCCCCCAAATAACAGAACTCTTCCACACACTCAAGAGATGCATGAGCAAGATCACTCCTTTTATGAGGGGCATTCAAGAAGTTTTGCCAACAGGGTAATAAAAACAAAATTAATAGAGATACACATTTATTGAAGTTCACACTCCTTCAACATACTCTCCTCTAAGGTTTACACACCTCTGGAGCCGTGTCATCCACTTAGCAAAGCACTCCGAGTACTCAGAAACAGGTACACTTTTCAGTTCTGAATTTATCCTCCTGGCAAGGTCCTGTTCACTTCGAAAATGGATCCCAGCAAGTTTTTCTGACAACTTAGGGAATAGCCAAAAGTCACATGATGCCATCCTGACCTGGCACCATGTGACTTTTGGCTGTTCCCTAGTTGTCAGAAAAACTTGCTGGGATCCATTTTCGAAGATGACATACATACATCTTAAGCTGACACATTTATAATCTTTCATTCCCCTCTGCCATTTATCACTTATCAGCAGCACTGCTTCTTCCTTGCATATTCCACATGCATCCATACCCAACCTTATACATTGCACACCCTTCCATTCCTCCACTGTGATGTACTGAGCACTCAGATGCATTAACAGCTTCCACCCACATACATTTCTCATTCATGCCTCTTGCATTCCACATGGCCGTACGAACCTGCCCATTTTTTCCAGGACCTGGGCAGGCACTGGACCTTTCGAGGTTCCCTGAATTTTTGCCAGTGTGTTAAAAAGGAGATTTTGGGGACACTAACCCACAGCCAAACCCCCATCCCTTTTGTTTTCACCCATAGGGAATACAGGGTTGTGTGTCACTCAATGTAGGTGTACAAGTAGATAACCTTACATTGCGTGAGTGGATGATGGGCACCCCCAGTTACCACAAAGGTGCTGAATTAGAAAGGTTTTTGTTGCATTTTAGGAGCTTCTAGGAAGAACCAGCTCTTTTGCAGGGCAGGTGAAATTAATAAGCTGAAGACATGCCAAGTTCAGCACTGACAAGAGCAATCAAAATATTAATGAATGGAAATTGGATTAAGTATGGTATATATTGAAAATTAATACTTTGTATCTTTTTAATACTTGATACAGATGACAAGGACAACAGTGAGATGGCAAAGGAGAGAGCACGGAGACGAGTGCTCAATTCCAGCATGCTGCGTGATGCCATATATGAACACACTGATGATCCTGAGGTTGTTTATAATATTGATGTCCTGAAGCAGAAATCCATTAGGAAGCGCAAGGAACTGGAAGCGTAAGTTACTTACAGATTTTTCATGTTTATCTTTTTCATCCAGAGAAGTCAGATATGCTGTTTATACAGTAGACTCTCAATTATCCTTCGTCGCAGTTTCCATCCTATTGCATTATCCGGGGCTTTCGACTCGGCTCTGTTAAAAACAATATCCGGTGAAATTAGGCAATATCTGGTTCAGAAACAGGAAGTGATCAGCGGTACTATGCATTTTTCGGCAGTAACATGTACTGTATCATCTGGCTTAGACACGGGTCTCAGTTAGCATGGCAGACCCTGCAACACACACCAGCCAATCACAATGGGTTGTGAGAGTGGCCCACCCGATGCTCCAAGCCAACTGTCGTCTTCTCATTCTCTCTACTGGGTGCCTTTTAGTGAGGACATATTGCATGCTTGCATATAATTATACCTGTATGTGAGTATTGTGGTAGGTGGTGGCGACCATCATCCACTCACTTGATGTAGTGCTGCCTACTTCCTTAGCTTTTATTATTCTTTTTCTGTGCCTGCCCTTCTCTCTTCCTATTTCTTCTATCTTTCCTGTCACTTCTTATTCCTTTTCTTTCCTTTACAGGTGGCTTTACATTGAGTGACAAGCCAAATGGTTTCCTGTAAGCCAAGAAACCATTTACAACGCTGGGTGGTAACCATATAACCAAACCACACGTGCTCCCTACGTGTCAAGAAGTGGGTTGGTGGAGGGTTGGTGCCCCTCCCTGTAAAACAACTGACTCAGTGTCAAATGGCCACCCTTTTTAAGGGATTATGGTGTCTGGCAATAGATAGATAGATAGATGTGAGTATCCTGTACAGTACAGTATATACAGTACCACTTGTATCCAGGGCCACACTAACATTTTTCAATTGAATTAACCTAAAACACATTCCCATTGATGTAAGACATTTGGTTGCAGTGTCTTGTGGTTGTGCAAAATGCACACAGTAAGTCTATTTTATTACATATTATTCATTACACAGTATTTTATTCACCAAACAAAAAAATAAACTACAGTAATAAATCTCGATTATTTATTGATTGAGCAGATGATTTGGAAAGAAATGTTCTACAGTAGAGTTATCATGAATCCTTTGCTCACAGTTATATACTGTATATATATATACAGTATATATATATATATATACAGTGTATACACTCAAACCTCAAGTACCGCAGGCAATAGGGACTGGACAAAGACTGTGATACTCAAATCCGCATCATTCAGACAATATGTTTACATGTATAATGGTACAGTGTGTTCTGGCAACTTTCCATAAATCTCACTTTTACTCCTTCTAACAACCTAACCTCATGTACAGTAAATTACCCCCACTTGCACCAACAATCAGGTAAAACATTGAAAGAGATATAACTTTTGTAATTAAAAACATCACTGGTATTTAAGAATAGCTTTAACAAAAACAGAAGTTGGGCTGGGTACCCTTTTGTTGATACGTAGCTCTGGTATTTTCCTCCCGCCCCTCTCCCCCAGTGATGTTGTCAATGTTTCGCATTGTATCATGTAGCCTTCAGGAGAGACCTTAGGCAGGCCATATGGTTAGACGAAAATTTATTGGGCTGGCAGTTTCAGGGGATGAAATATAGTAATCCCCATACTATCTGGACACCCCACATACCGGACATTGTGGGCCTGGACCTTTGGAACCCAAAAATGGCCAAAAAAAGAAAAAATCCCCCCAAATCCGAATTTTTTACCACCCGTAATTTGAAATTGCCGTGCGGCGCTGAACAGCTGTTTACACCACGGCCCCTTCACCCCTTCCTTCCTCCCCCCTCCCTTGTCAGGTTTGCCATTTAGTATTTTTCATTACCAAATCTAGGCCAATTTGGTAATGAAAAAGTCGTTTGGTAATGAATCAGAATAATGCATTACCAAATGGATTTTTCACATGTATATATATATATATATATATATATATGTGCAGCATGTGATGTGGTGTGTGGGAGGAAGAGAAGACGGAGGGGGGTGCAAGGAACAGTGTGGTGGACTGAAGAGGTGAGACAGGCTGTGGCACAAAAGAAGAAAGCATACAATGAATGGATGAGAAATAGGGGCGTGGAAGAAGTTGAGAGGCGGAAGAGAGAGTTATATGTAGAAAGAAAGAGAGAGGTGAAAAGATTAGTAAGAGAGAGTAAGAAGAGAGTGGATGAGGAATTTGGAAGGAATTTGAGTGTAAAGTGGAGGGACTGTAAGAAAATGTTCTGGAAAGAGGTGAAAAGAGTAAGACAGGGTGGAAGTGAGGTTAGCAGGGGAGTGAAAGATAAAAATGGTAGATTACTAGTGGAAAAGGGAGAAAAAATGAGCAGATGGAGAGAACACTTTAAGGAATTGTTGAACATAGAGGATGGAAGTAATGCGAGTATAAGTGGCTGTGGAATGGCTGGGAGAAGGAGGGAGGTGAGAAGACAGGAAGAAATCAGTAGGATAGAAGTTGTGGAAGCAATGCAGAAAGTTAAATTGGGGAAAGCCCCAGGAATTGATGGAGTGTGTGGTGAAATGCTGAAGCATGGGGGAGAGATAGTAGTAGAATGGATGTGGAAGATGTGCAGATTGACCTGGGAGGAAGGCAGAGGCCCGGATGATCGAAAGTCAGGTATAATTATTCCCTTGTACCAAGGAAAAGGGAAAAAAGAAGTGTGTGGTAATCACAGGGGCATTTGTCTTCTTAGTATAATAGGAAAAGTGTATGGTAGGATACTTATTGACAGAGTTAGAGAAAGAACAGAGGAAATAGTTGGAGAAGAACAGGGGGCTTTAGGAAGGGAAGAGGTTGTGTAGATCAGATATTCATTCTTAGATCTTTAGTGGAAAAGTTCCTAAGAAGGGAAAGAAGTTGTATGCGGCTTTCATGGATTTGGAGAAAGCATATGACAGGGTGGATAGACATGGATTGTGGAAAGTATTGAGAATATATGGAGTAGATGGAAAGTTGTTGAATGCTGTGAAGAGTATGTATGATGGTGCTAAGGCTGCAGTGCATGTGGATGGTGAACTAAGTGAATTTTTCTCTTTGGAGGTTGGGTTGAAACAGGGATGTGTCATGTCTCCATGGTTGTTCAGTCTGTTCATGGATGGGGTAATAAAAGAGGTACAAGGTAGGGTAGTGGATGTTGGAGTGGCCCTGGTGAGAGAGGATGGTGTTTGGATACTCCATGTACTGTTGTTTGCAGATGATACTGTGTTGTTGAGTGAAGACGAAGGGGAGCTGCAAGGCTTGGTGGATGAGTTTGGGAGTGTGTAAGAAACAGAATCTAAAGGTGAATGTAGGGAAGAGTAAAGTGATGGTCTTTGAGAGAGGTGAAGTCAGTAAATGTATAGTGAGGTTGGATGGTGAGGAAATGGAAAATATGAGTATGTTTAAGTACATGGGGAGTGTGATGAGTAAGGATGGAAGTTTGGAGGGTGAAGTGTTTGAAAGGGTACAAGAAGGAAGAAAGGTTGCTGGTTCCTTGAAAGCAGTGATAAGAAACAGGGAAGTGAGCATGGAAGTGAAAAAGTTACTGCATGACAGTAAATACATGATGCCAAGTCTAACGTATGGAAGTGAAGCTTGGATGTTGTTGGAAGGACACAAGTCAAGAGTGAGAGCAGTGGAAATGAGGAGTCACTACCATTATAGTTTGGTTTAAGCTTGCTGATTGCCAGCCCTAGCTGGGAAGATGGCTGGGAGTGTGATTAATCCAGCAGTAGGGTCATGAAGGTGGTAAAACAGGGAAAGTGATAACATTGATAATATTAGGAAGTTTGGTAAGGAATGTGGTGTTACAATGTATGTAATAATGGGGTAGGGCAGTGGTTTCCAACCTGTGGGGTGTGCCCTCCTAAGGGAACACGAAGGGTGCTGCCTGGGGGGGCGTGAAGGCTTGATAAAGAGGGTAATTATATTTGAAAACTATGAATTATGATGGAATTCTGTAATTTCTAAATATGGAGAAAATATTTCAGGTATGAATAAGAAATCTAGTTATCTGAATAAATAAACAATTTCAAAGATTAAGAATCTATGATATTTATTGACATGTGCCAACTATGCCAGTAAAATACAGTATTTGAGGAAGGGGGGCACAGGGAACGTGTCATTCAGTGAAGGGGGGGGGAGAATTAGAAAAGGTTGGAAACCACTGGGGTAGGGATACTTCTCCTTGATGTCGAGTAATTTAGTTTTACATTTATTTTCCCTTACAGTCATGAAGAAGACAGTTTCAAGCGTCTGACAGTAAGCCGGGCAGAACGTGCATCTATGCATGAGGTAACCACACTGGGTACCATAGGCTCTGAGATGCTGTCCTTCAACTCCCTTGAGCCACTTCAGGATGACTATGACCCATCGTCCCCTGCTGTCAAGCGGCAACGAAAAGGGTCCAGGTTAGCTGAGGGCAAGAAGGTTAAAGCATCCAGTAAAAGCAAGAAAGGTAAGTTGTACACTCACAAAGATTATCTATCTATCTGTCTATCGCCAGACGCCTCAATCCCGTTCGGGGTGGCCACAAACAAATCGTCTCCACGTCGTCCTGTCCTCCGCCATTTCACTGCCCTGCTCCCAACTCACACCCCCCTCTCTCATATGCCTCTTCACCCCATCCCTCCGTCTCATCCTCGGCCTCCCCCTCCATCTCCCCCCCTCCACCTCACTCACTTACACTCTCTTCGTCAGTCTTTCACCCTCCATCCTCTCCACATGGCCAAACCACCTCGGTGTGTTCCTCATAACACTTCCTATCACATCCACATCAACACCACAACGCTCCTTTATATCCTCATTTGTCATCCTGTCTCTCCATATGACTCCACAGGCTCCTCTTAAATAACTCATTTCCACTGCTTTCACTCTTGACTTGTGCCCTTGCAACAACATCCAAGCTTCTCTTCCATACGTTAGAGTTGGTAGAGTTCCAACTTTTTTCGCTGTTCTTTATTCCCTCTTCTCTCCCTCTCTCTGTCGGTACCATTTCCTCAATTTCTGATCCATAACTCTCCAACAGAACACTGTCTTCTCTTCCTCCGTTCTCTGTTCGTTTTTTGCCTTTGCTTCCTTTAATACAGTAGCTCCTTTATCTTAGCTCTCTCTTCCTCATTTGCATCTCTCCATATCCAAACATTCTTGAGCTCTTCCTTTTCTGATAATTTCCAAGTTCTGCTGATAATTTCATTTACCACAGCCTGGGACTTTACTTTAAGTAGCCTCACCCCTCCTTCCATATACTTTCCTAACCTAAACACTTCTTCAGTCTCTTCTTGAGCATCATTGTTACCCTCCATAACTACTGATACTATCTCTTTTGCCTTATTAAGTTCTTCTCTTTCCCTTTCTGACCTTATTGTCACCCATTTTTCTTTTAGTCCTGAAATTATCACGCATTTTTTCTTGTCTGCTACATCCTTGACTAAAGATTCTCTACTACGTAGTACCCTAACCACTTCCTTTTACACCATTTCCCTGCTTTGTTGTTCTCTGATCTCCTTCAAATTTATATTTCCTTCTGCCTGGATTTTCTTCCACCCCTTGTGCTGCACCTAGTTTAATATGTTCATCATGCATCCTTGACTTTGATTCATGCTCTTCTAGTTTACTTTTCATCCTGTCCCTTTCCTCTTCCAACCTCTTGTTTTCCCTCTTGAGCTGTTTTATTTCATTTGAGGCAGATTCATTACTCAGTTTTAATTCCATAACTTGTCTTTCTTGTTCAGCACTGCATGTACAAATGTTATTCAACTTGTTCTGAAGTATCTTAATCTCTTTATCCTATTGTAAGGTCCAATCCTGTAACTCTCTAATTATTGACTATACATTCTTCAGTTCCTGGACATTCCTCTCTGTCATTTTCTCCACTCCTGCAACTCTTGTTTGGTTCAGTTTAATGCTTCCTCCACCCTTATCCTCATCAGTAAAACCCTCGAACTCACCGCTATCAGGTGTAAACAAAGAGCTGCCTCTTTCCACCATGATGCAACCTACGAAAACTTTACACTTTCACTGTATTTTGTACTCTTGTTAGACCAAAGTCTGCGCTTTTTTCACCACTGTCATGCGGGACCACCATTCACGTATTCATTTACATAAACACAATAGGCTGGGTTCCTTTTTGCCACTGATATGGGAATTACTTCCCCACGATCCACTAAGAGCTCCGTCTCCGTTAGCAACCTGTGTGTGTGTGTGTGTGTGTGTGTGTGTGTGTGTGTGTGTGTGTGTGTGTGTGTGTGTGTGTGTGTGTGTGTGTGTGTGTGTGTGTGTGTGTGTGTGTGTGTGTGTGTGTGTGTGTGTGTGTGTGTGTGTGTGTGTGTGTGTGTGTGTGTGTGTGTGTGTGTGTGTGTGTGTGTGTGTGTGTGTGTGTGTGTGTGTGTGTGTGTGTGTGTGTGTGTGTGTGTGTGTGTGTGTGTGTGTGTGTGTGTGTGTGTGTGTGTGTGTGTGTGTGTGTGTGTGTGTGTGTGTGTGTGTGTGTGTGTGTGTGTGTGTGTGTGTGTGTGTGTGTGTGTGTGTGTGTGTGTGTGTGTGTGTGTGTGTGTGTGTGTGTGTGTGTGTGTGTGAGAGAGAGAGAGAGAGAGAGAGAGAGAGCCAGTGCAAGATCATGCTAGTCGAGTGAAAGAAGAGTTCTGGACAAATGTGGAAGTGTACCTGGAAATGTTTGAAAGGAATGAGACTGTTTTTAATTGGAGATATAAATGAAAAAGTAGGGAATGTGAAGGCAGATGGAGTAGTCGGTGAGTGGGGTGTGCCTGCAGAAGTGGATGAGAATACCAGTGCTCTTATGGACATTTGTGCCAGGAGGGAGTTGGTGATAGCCAATAGCCTCTTTAGACACAAAATGATCACAGGTATATGTGGCAAGTGATGAGAAGGGTGGGACAGAATGAACAGAAGGCAGTGATTGATTATGTGTGTGTGGATGATAGAATGAGAAGGATGCAAGAACATAAAGAGGTTGGGGAGTGAACTTTCCGACCACCACTTGGTGGTGAGTCAGGATTCAGATGAAATGCAAGAATAGAAGAAGGGAAGGACAGGAAGAAGTAGTTCATACAAGGAGGGTAGATAGGTTGGAAGAGGATAGAAAAAAGACAGAATATAAGAGAGAAGTAGAGAAGTGATTGGGTAAATATGATTTGGAGTAGGTGGGGGAGGTGGAAGGTGTGTGCAAGATATTCACAGAAGAAATCTATGTAGCATATGGTGGTGTGTGGGGTGTAGAGAAGACGAAAGGGGGTGCAAAGAACAGCATATTGGAATGAAGAGGTGAGACAGGCTGGGACCCGAAAGAAGAAAGCATGTAGTGAGTGAATGAGAAAGAGGGATGTGGAGGAAGTTGAGAGACAAAAGAGTTATATTTAGAGAGGAAGAGAGAGGTGAAAAGATTAATAAGAGAGAATAAGAAGAGAGTGAGTTGAAAAGATTAATAAGAGAGAGTAAGAGAGTGAGGTGAAGAGATTAATAAGAGTACCAAGAGAGTGAGGGGAAATGATTAATAAGAGAAGAAGAGAGTGGATGAGGAATTTGGAAGGAATTTGAGTGTAAATGTAGGGAATGTAAGATAATTTTCTGGAAAGCGTAACGTGAGTTAGACGGGGTAATAAGAAGTTAGTCGGGGAGTAAATAATGAAAATGGTAAATTGCTAGTGGAGAAGGGAGAAAAAGTGGCCAGATGGAGAGAACACTTTTAAGAATTTGTTAAACACAGAATGAAAGTAATGTGATCATAGGTGGCTGGAAAATGGCTCAGAGAAGGAGTGTTGTGAGAAGAGAGGAAGAAATCAGTGGATGGAAGTTGTGGAAGCGATGAAGAAATCAAAATGGGGAAAGTCCCAGGAATTGAGTGTGTGGTAAAATGCTGAAGCATGGGGGAGAGATAGTAGTAAAATGGATGTGGAAGATGTGCAGATTGGCCTGGAAGGAAGATAGTCCCGGATGTTTGCAAGTCAAGTATGATTATTCTCTTGTACAAAGGAAAAAAAGAAAAATAAGTGTGTGGTAATGATAGGGGCATTCGTCTCCTTAGTGTAACAGAAAAAGTATATGGTAGGGTACTTATTGACAGAGGTAGGAAAATAAACAGAGGAATTAGCTGGAGAAGAACATGGAGATTTTAAGAAGGGAAGAGGTTGTGTAGATCAGATATTCATTCTTAGGTCTTTTGTGGAAAAGTTTCTAGAGAAGGGAAAGAAGTTGTATGCAGCCTTCATGGATTTGGAGAAAGCATATGACAGGATGGATATACAAGGAATGTGGAAAGTATTAAGAATATATGGAGTAAATGGGAAGTTGTTGAATGCTGTGAAGAGAATGTATGATGGTGCGAAGGCTGCAGTGCATGTGAATGGTGAACTAAGTGAATTTTTCTCTTTGAAAGTTGGTTTGAAACAGGGATGTGTCATGTCTCCATGGTTGTTCAATCTGTACATAGATGGGGTAATAAAAGAGGTACAAGGTAGGGTAGTGGATGTTGGAGTGGCCCTGGTGAGAGAGGATAGTGTTTGGAAACTCCCTGTACTGTTGTTTGCAGATGATACTGTGTCGTTGAGTGAAGACGAAGGGGAGCTGCAAGGCTTGGTGGATGAGTTTGAGAGAGTGTGTAAGAAACGGAAGCTAAAGGTGAATGTAGGGAAGAGTAAAGTGATGGTCTTTGAGAGAGGTGAAGTCAGTGAATGTACAGCGAGGTTGGATGGTGAGGAATTGGAAAATGTGAGTACAGTACGTTTAAGTACCTGGGTAGTGTGATGAGTAAGGATGGAGGTTTGGAGGGTGAAGTGGTTGAAAGGGTACAGCAGGGAAGAAAGGTTGCTGGTTCTTTGAAAGCAGTGATAAGAAACAGGGAAGTGAGCATGGAAGTGAAAAAGTTACTACATGACAGTATTGTGATACCAATTCTAACGTATGGAAGTGAAGCTTGGACATTGTTGGAAGGACACAAGTCAAGAGTGAGAGCAGTGGAAATGAGTTATTTAAGAGGAGCCTGTGGAGTCACATGGAGAGACAGCCTGACGAATGAGGATATAAAGGAGCGTTGTGGTGTGGATGTGAATGTGCTAGGAAACATTATGAGGAACACACTGAGGTGGTCTGTCCATGTGGAGAGGATGGAGGGTGAAAGACTGACGAAGAGAGTGTATGTGAGTGAGGCGGAGGGTGGAAGAGGGAGGGGGAGGCCGAGGATGAGATGGAGGGATGGGGTGGAGAGGTATATGAGAGAGGGGAGTGTGAGTTGGGAGCAGGGCAGTGAAATGGCGGGGGACAGGGCGACTTGGAGGCGATTTGTTTGTGGCCACCCCAAACGGGATTGAGGCGTCTGGCAATAGATAGATAGAAAGAGAGAATTTATCACCAATTCAGTTTAGCACCCCCAGTGACAACAGAATTTATCACCAATTCAGTTTAGCACCCCCAGTGACAACAGAATTTATCACCAATTCAGTTTAGCACCCCCAGTGACAACAGAATTTATCACCAATTCAGTTTAGCACCCCCAGTGACAACAGAATTTATCACCAATTCAGTTTAGCACCCCCAGTGACAACAGATAGTGTTGTATATTCTTTAAGGTATTTTAGTACTATGAAAAGTTGGGGCCCTGTGTATATAAAAATAGCTACTTTTACTTAGCTGTTTTATTTTCAAGTTGTTGGATTCATTTTGTCCTGTAAAAAGGGACACAGATCAGATGAGGTTGTTGGAGGTCTTTCCTTCATGATTTGTTCTGACATTACCTTCTAAGAAATTTGTATTACATTAGTATTTGATATAAATAAACAGTTGATTTTATTTTTCTTTCAGGGTTCAAGAAAAGAAGAAAACAGTGATGGACAGGAATATGGCAGTGTGAATAAATGTAGTCCAGTATTTTTATTCTTTTAATTGACTCCCTTTTGCATTGTTTATTCTGCATCAATTAGAATGAATGACATGTTGGTCAGTGAACATTTAAACACTGGTGCAACAGTGAAATGGATGTTTGGGGAAGATAATACTTTTGAAGCTGGCAGGCCTATAAAGCTGACGAAGAATACAGGCAAACATCTTACAATTGACCTACATGCAGTCTTTCACCTATGTGATTGTAAGATTGTGGCAACATTTTAAAATGCATAACTGCCATTTTTGTTTACACAATTGCTACTTTCCCTTATGAAACCTCAGCAGTTATAGACATACAAGCCTACAAATCATTTGTCTATTCCATGATGGCCTTTGAACTTGTCGCCATCAGGTGTGTTGGTATCAGTGAACTAACAGTAATGTGGTGGTGGAGTTAAAATAGGAAGAGCAGAGGTGGAAGAAAGACCAATTTAAGTGAGTTGCATTTTGTGTGTGTAGGAGGGGGGGATAATTTTTGGAAACAGCTTCATTGAACCAGTGATATATTGTGTTTGATTTAAGGTCAGTCATTACCCAGTTGGTTTTCAAGTAATGTATCCCAGTTATAAACAAGGTTTGCATGTACAGGTACAACTCCAATTTTCTGGCACCCTTGGTTCCAGAGCCTTGCCGGATGAACCATTTTGCCAGACTAACAGAGGTTTACATGTCGCATATACTGTAATAAATGGAGGTCACATAAAATAATCCAACAAGACACCTTTGACCCACTATCCTTCAGTGTAATTACGCTCATGTTCTAATTTAAGTTCTTTATGGAATGACTGAGCCTGGTTCGTTATCAGCTACTTGACAAATCCACTTCATCTGACAGTCAAAACATTCCATCATCACTTGATCATGTTCAGTACCCTTACCATCTTTCATGGTCTTTTTAACCCAATAGCTGCAATGTACTTCATGTGATGGAAAAACTTGTAGCTATGATGTACATCATATGAGCAAGCCTTTTACCCTTACCATCTTTCATGGTCTTTTTAACCCAATAGCTGCAACGTACTTCATGTGATGGAAAACTTGTAGCTATGATGTACATCATATGAGCAAGCCTTTTTTGAAATGAGCGTGCTATATATTTCTCCCATATGTCCTTTAATGATGTTGGGCATCATGGCTAAGCTGTTTCCGTCACCACCCACGCGTTCTCAGTATCTCCCTAGTCAGCATGAAAGGCAGAGGTCAGTCACCACCACGGGACCCACAACCCTCCACTTCTTGTGGTTCAAGATGTATGATTACCCGGTACTTTTAAGAAAACAGTATCTATGAAATGGAAGCAAACAGTTCTTGATTCAAGCAGCAGCAGTAGTGATGAACAAATTGTGGCAGAGTCAAAAGGGAGGAAAGTTATCATCCCAGATGGTAGGCCTAGCAAGCCCGCCTCCACTCATGGTGATATTCATGGAGCATCCAAGCCTACCCCACCTTCTCATCCTAAATTTAGACACAGAAGACTATCTGCACCTTGACTTCTTCAAAGTATTTCCCTATAATTTATGAAATGATGAGGGATCTCTGTCCTCTCTGAATGAAGATTCAGGCTGGGATATTGGTAGTGCAGGGGAAGAGCGAAGAGTGAGTGACGGTGATAGTATGGTGGAGGATTTTGATGACGGTGAGCAGGAAGCCAAAGATGATCCTCGTGACGCCATTCACCTTTTGACTGGACAGATGGGAAAAGATTTTCAGCCAGATATTCATGATTTTGACTGATGAAATTTAGGCATTACTGATGAGTGGCCTTGTAGTGAGGATGCAAGTGAAACTGATTATTTTGAAACTATCTATCTATCTATCTATAGCCCGACGCCCTAATTTTGAAACCAATTTTGATAATGCTGTAGTCTCTTTCATTGTGAATGAAACTAATCTTACATTTATACTACAGAACACACCAGCTTCTCGTGCACATCGTTGGATAGACATGACAGTTGAGGAAATGTAGCTTTCTTTGCTCTCTTGTTGCCGATGCCTCTTGTAATGAAATATGTTATACTGTAAATGGTTACTGGAGAAATGATCCTCTCATCCCCTCACCACCATGTGATAAATTTATAATCAGAGACCGGTTGCTCTTCCTTCATCTCCTCCTGCATTTTGGATATGACAATAACCCTTTTGAAAATGATGGCTTGTGGAAAGTGAGGGAAGTGTTCACCATGATAGTAGAGAAATATAGAAAGCACTTTTATCCTTTTCGTAAGATGGTGACATGAAATTTTGGAACTTTTCAATGCTTGTTTTGTTTTCAAGCAGTATATTCCTAGTAAAAGACATCGCTTTGACATCAAAATCTTCAACCTTTGTTATTATGACACTGGAATAGTTCTTGACATGATAGTTTACACTGCCAGTGATGTAGACATTCCAAAAGATGACCCACTGGGAGTGGCAGGTGCCATTGTGAAAACTAATGGCATCATTTATGGGCAAAGGGCATGTCCTTTATACAGACAGTTGGTACACTCGTTCTGTTTTGTTCCATTTCATTTAATTTTTTAAGGCTTTGCTTGCATGTATCAGCCTTGGTCATCTAATGGCGGCTTTTGACGCTGCTCAATCTCTGGCAGCTTCCCTATTTAGTCCTTTAATCCTGAGGTCACACTCAATGACCTCGTCCCAGGTCTTTTTCGGGGTTCCTCTCACTACTCCACTCCTAGCATTAACATTTTCCATTTTCTGCACCCAGTTATCATCTCCCATCCTCTCAACATGCCCAAACCATCTCAATCTACCTCTCCTCATCACAACACCAATACACTCAGTCCCATCCTACCTCTCAACGCTTCCAGCAGTTGTTACACCAACCTTGATTTGTGTCATTTTATGCTCACTCAGAACACTGGCACATGTGGCACAGTCAGGAAAAACAGAAAAAATATGCTCAGATTTGTAGATGATGCCTGGCATGGGCATGTTGAACTGAAAAAAAAAAAAACAGGGAGAATACAGTACTTGCCATCAGCTGGCACGACAAGAGGCAAGTATCATTGCTCATTACATTACACAAGGGTGAGATGAAGGACTGTGGTAAGAAACTGTGAGGAAACCAGATGCAGTTTTAGATTATAATTAAAACATGAGGTGGAGAGATAATAATGACTATCAGCTGGGTGCAGTGGAATGTGAGGAAAACTGTAAAATGGTACCACAGATTCTTCAACCACATGACTGATATGACAGTCCTCAACTCCTATAATATTTAAATGGTGAAGACAGGGAACAAGAATCTTGTGTATCAGCTATTGGAAAAGTATGGCACACTGACTGCTTCAGAACGAGGATGACAAGTTTACTAGCCTTCCAGACAGACTCATGGCTCAGTCTTTTATGCTCGTCACTTCTTGGATTCTGCACCAGTTGCAAAGGGTTGAAAGAAGCAGGTTCAGTGTTATGTGTGCAAAGACACAAGAAGATGGTGGCTCAACCGGTAGAGAAGTGGCGTGCGGTCCTAACGGACCCGGGTTCAAATCCCCGCTGGGGCAGGGAACAGTTTAAGGATTTGAATTTCATTAAATCAGGCTTTACTGATCTACCAGAAGACCCGCCGACATGTCGTAAAAATACCCCCGCTAATACCAATACACCAGTCCTGTATGAGACAGCCCTAGCATGTATTCAACATGGACGGTGGGTGTTAGCGCCGAAGTGGTGACATGTAGAGGTGTATGGTATGTAGGAGGACTGCTGGGCCTTGATAGCAGGCTGTGAAGCCTATGCCCAGAGTCGGACACATAAAAAAAAAAAAAAAAAAAAAAAAACTGGAGGAGCATGTGGAGAGTCAGGGAGAGACAGACAAATAAGGAAGTTCGGGAGCTTTGTGGTGTGAGGGTGAAGGTGACAGAAAGCGTTAGGAGTAACACACTGAGGTGGTTTGGCCATGTGGAGAGGATGGAGAGCGAGATACAGCCGAGGAAAGTGTAGGTGAGTCTGGCGGAGTTCAACAGTATGGAGGAGCTACCTCCGCAACAAGCGTTTGACTTTGGCTGTCACATTGAAACACCGACATTCATCGCCTCCACACAATTCTTAGCTTGCTGTTTCTTTTTTCTTATGCTGCGTACTCTGAGTTCAACTCTTTGTCCTCAGAACACGGGCAACTGACTTGGGTTCTTTTTCAGGACCTAAAAAAAAAAAAAAAAAAAAAAAAAAAAAAAAAAAAATTGCCAGACGCCATGTATCCCAGACGGGGTGGCCAAGGGCTTAGAGTTAATTGTTTTACAGGGAGGGGCACTAATCCTCCACCAACCCCACTTGACACGTAGGGATGCCAACAGCATCTGTGTTCCCAGGCGGTCACCCATCCAAGTACTAACCAGACCCAACGTTGCTTCATTTAATGAAATTTTTTCGCGCTTCATTGCGAAGCACAGGATGGGTGTCAGAAGCTAAAAATTGCACTGCCAGGTGCACCAGACGTATTTCTTCAATTTGGCCCCCCCAAAAAAAAAAAAAAAAAAAAAAAATCTATATTCGAAACTTGAAAAATCGGCGCTCTGCCCGGCCTGCGTCCCGACGAATTCCCGCAGGCGCCAGCCCTTGACTGGGACGTATATGGAAACTGAGAGTAATACCATTAGCTCGGCATACTATTATTCAGAACGCTTGCCAGCATATATTGAAGAGAGGAAACGCCTGGCTGTGGAATAGGGAACATAAATTAATAAAAGTACTGTCAATTTAAAAACAATGCAAAGAAACCGAGTAAAAAGAAATTCCGAAAATGACGTTGAACTGCACTGCGCCGTGATCCAGTGGGCAGCCTGCTGTGTGACAGTAGTTGTCGTGGTGAGAAGGACATCCACTTGGCTGCCTCACATGGTGGTGTTGGTGCTGTGGTGAAGCACTGGCACGAGTTTTGTTCCTCTCGTGTGGCTGGAATTGAATTAAGAGCGCCTTTGCACACATAGAGAATGCCAGCAAAGAAAGGGAAGAAGGGCAAAAGTAAGGACGACTGGGGATCGGATCAAGACGAGAAGGTAACTGGGATCCCTGCGGCAGCCGAGAGTGATGACAGTATTACAGCTGTTCAGAAAAAGAATAAGAAAAAAAAAGGTAAGGGCAAGCATGACCTGAGTGAGGATGATGAGCCGCCCCAAAGCAGTGTGGCTGAATCGGAGGATAAGAAGAAAGGCAAGAAGAAGAAAGGTAAAGGTAAACATGATATGAGTGATGGAGAGGGGACCCCAGTAGCTGATGTGGATGACAAAAAGAAGAAAAATAAGAAAAACAAAAACAAAGCTGATGTGAGTGATGAGGAAGAACAAGTTAATAAAAAAAGTGAAGCTGTGCCGCCGAAAAAAGGAAAGAAGAAGAAAGGCAAAGGAAAAGATGACTGGAGTGATGATGAGGTAGAGGATATTACAGTTGCAACTGCTGCACCTGATAGTGAAGAAGAGGCCTTGAAAGATATGTCGTTACAGAAAACAAATAAGAAAAAGAAGGATAAAAAGAAGAAAGGGAAAAAAGATGACTGGGAAGATGATGATGAAGATAAGCTGGTGGACGATGTTATGGGACTGAAGTTACAAGATGGTTCAGATGAAGATGAAATCATGGCACTTCAAGTTAAAAGCCTGAAAGCCAAGCAGAAGAAAAAGAAAGAAAGAAAAAAGCTTCAGGAAGAGGAGGAGAATGAAGAGGCAGATGGAGAAGATGAGGAGATGGAAGAGGTCGAAAAGGAAGTTGAAGAAAAGAAGATTGTGGTAGAAGAGAAGAATGATGATGTACTTTCCAGCAGTATAATAAAAAGCAAAGAGAACGAGAAGGAAGAGAAAATCAAACGGAAAATGAGTGACAGTGAAGCTGGTGATTTGTGCATGGAGAAAGAAGCTGAGGCAAAAGCAGTTAATGATCCATCACCCCCAGTCATTGAAAAGGAAGAAACACCCGCCAAGACGGAGGTTTCTGAAGAGGAGGAGGAGGAAGAGAGTGAAGAAGCAAAACTTAAGAAAAAGAAGCAAGAAGGTTAGTACTGTACTGTCGTTGTAAATTGATTTGCAGTTAAGTTTATGATAGAGTTGAGGTAATTATTTATGAAATGGGTGTGCTGATTCCACCCATGTTATTATAAACTCATTATCTAGTATAGCGATTTAACTAAACGTACCGAAATATAATCTAACTTAGCCAAAGGAAACTGGGAGAGCTTTGCCCCCCCAGACCCCCATACATTTAACCTAACCTAACTTAACCTAATTGGTAACAGGTCACTCCAGCCTACAGTTTTTCTGGCCTTGGTCATTTTGGCCTCCCACCATAGTCATTCCGGCCCCCACCACCGAAATCATTCCGGCCCATCACCAAAGTCATTTTGGAAACTTACATTTCTGGAGTTGCTAAATAGGTAGGTTCACTGAATCATTTCGGAAACTTGCATTTCTGGAGTTCACCAAATGATTTCAGTGAATCTGGGCTCAGCTTAATTTTTAGTCTTGAGTCTTGAGACATCATGAAACAAAGTTACTTCTGAAACAGTATCATATAAAAAACTGCATTGTGACCATGGCTGCCTTTCCTTGCATTGTCTCTTCAGTTGAGGGTCGGCCTTGTCAGCCTGCCCTACAGTGTGATGTCTGTGATCAGTGGCAACACTGTTCATGTGACTCTGACACTGTGCCCAGTGCCCACTGCAAGAGAACACAGGTAGCCACTCAAAAAAGATATGTATATACGGTACTGTATTGTGACGAATAACATAAATATTGTACATGTATTAGCAGGTGCGTATATGTATTTATCAGCAATGAATGTTTACCATTGAAGTTGGGATTCAAAGTGAATGAGGTGCATTATTTGACACTATACAGGTAAACCCCGAGATACAATACTCCTAGATGTGATACCCCGGCTTAGCGATGGGGTAGAAATACCACCATACCCTGCCTAATGATGGCCAGACCCCAGTTTAACAATGGGTTTTGATTTTTGTTAAAACCAATTTTGATAATATTTTAGACTTAAATTTTGTGTTAGGTTGATATATAAACTGTTTTTAGACTTAGATTAACCACTTAACGGCGGGCTTGTTTTGCTTTTTCTTGCGGCTCCCACGGGCATATTTGCGCTCTGACAGACTCTCTAAAAATATTTGCCAAAAATCAGTTATTAGTCCTAGAATATTAAAATTACATATGCTTATGGCACATACCTTCAGCTTTCTCCTGGGGTGTTTGTTGAGCCTTCGTCGAGTACCGTAGGACTTGTGGAGACCTCTGAAGTTGTGTAACGAAGTCTCCACTTTACGCTTCCTGACAACCCGTAATATGATTACCACAGCCTGATATTATCGAAACACTATTCTATGATTCTCAAATAGTTTGGAATCCATACTCCAAAAAAAAAACACCGTGAAAGCAATGAAAATTACGAGGACGTTCGCCGCTGGTGTTGTCATTTATTATTCATAAAAACACTCACAGTTTGCTATACCTTCCCAGCATAAATACCTGAGTATACCTTACATAGAAAACGGCTTTCTCTCACATAAGTGGCGAACGTGAGAGAGCGGCTATACCTAAAAAACTCATTTTCGAGTCTCGGTGAGCATTTTAATGGCAAAATTGTTTTTTTCCGCATCAAATCTATCATTTTAACCAAAAAAATAAAGGTCGATAAATGGCCGGCACTGGGGTGACCCATAGGGCTAAAAATAGCCGGCATGCGGCGGGTTAAGAGCATTTGTTAATCACTGACACAGTTGTCACCAGGGTTGCCATTTGGTATTTTTCATTACCAAATGTGAGGCAATTTGGTAATGAAAAAATTTGATCGGTAATGATTAAGAATGAATAAATTACCAAAAATTCAATCGGTAATGATTCAGAATGATTAATTACCAAATATTCCATCGGTAATGATTCAGAATGATTCATTACCAAAAGGATTTTTCACATGTATGAGTATACCGAGAGTGGAGATGGTGGATTATTATTATTATTTTTTTTTTTAATGCAAGAAAGAAGGAACCAATGACTGAGAGTCCACAAACCATTCCTTCCAAGAAAAACAAAACAAAAGAACAAAAGCAATACAAATGAGTGATGAGAGTGAAAGTGAGGCATGGGATGAGGGCCCATGCAGAACATCTGTTAGTGTTTTGATTCATCTTCCGTGGTACGGCCTCCACAACAACAATTTGCATTATCTACCCTCTGCACAATGCTGGTAAGGTCTTGAATTTTCATAGTGAATATTCAGTATTACTCTTGCATGTTTCTATTGTAAGTATTCCTTGTGCATTTTAGTTACAGATAGGTATTGGTGAATCAATATACGAAAATTCAGGATGTGTCGCCCATAAAGCCATTTTAACATGGGATCCTCTGCTTCGCAAAGTGCGAATTTATAAAGTGCAATGGGCTGTGTCGCCCAGATTCACGCACTTTATGTGAGATGACTGTACTCAGTTACGATGCACTACAATAGAGGCTTGCGTAACATTGGTAATGGAATACTATGCGGGGTGGGTGAGTGTAAGAGAGTTCCTCACTCTGAGGCTGGTGGGAGAAGAACGATATGGGCGAGCGCGGGGTGAGCGATGGCTGTGGGGGCTGCAGGAGTGTTTCTGCACGTCCTGGGAGGCGGGCAGGCTCAGTTGTCCATGGAACGCGTGTGATTCAAAATTTGGCCCATCGCCTGTGGACGTGATATCAGAGGGCCAATTGTTAAACCAGGGCACGACCATCGTCTAGCGAGGTATGATGGTATTTGTACCCCCATCGCTAAGCCGGGTATCACAAGTAGGAATATCATATATCGAGGTATAGCAATCCCTTTAAGACCCAGATGCCCAAGTTCCAGACACCCCAAGTCCCAGACATTTTGGGCTCAGGTCCTCGGACACCCCAAAAAAAAAAAAAAAAAAAAAAAAAAAAAAAAAATGTTCGTCCTTATTATAAATTTGTGGCATGGTAACGAACAGCCGAGTTTTGGCACATATTTCCTCTGACGTCCACTAGAACGCTCCTGCATCATCCCCTCCCCAGTTCCCTCCTACCTACCGTCATGACTGCATGCTCGTCACCATGGCTGCGCCACACTCTTTGTTTTTGTGAATAAACTGCAATACCTCACCATTAGGCCACATTGGAATTTACAGTGTTGTGCAGTGTTAAAAAATTAGAATTCAGAGTGCAAAGGTTTAAGTGCAGTCCTATCACCAACTCTCTTCTTTTTATTCATCAATGACCTTCTAAGCTGTACATCTAACCCTATCCACTCATACGCTGTTGACTCCACCCTTCACCTTTCCATTCGGTTCCCGCAACGTCCATCTCAGCAGTTACCTCAACAAACAAGGGATGAGGCTATGGCATGCCTAATGTCTGACTGGGGTAAAAATAATCTGGTTGTTTTTAATGCATCAAAGACTCAGTTTTTACACATATCAACCCAACAAAATCTTCCACAGGTATACCCACTAATGTTTAATAATTTTCAGCTTAATCCTGCATCATCCTTGAACATGCTTGGGGTTTCATTTACTCGGGACTTATCTTGGAAGATCATATTACATCTCTTGTAAAATCTGCTTCCAAGAGATTAGGTGTGCTAAGCCAACTCCATTCCTTCTTTACCCCTGCACAATTGTTGACTCTATACAGGGGTTTTATCCACCCCTGTGTGGAGTACAACTCTCATGTGTGAGGAGGCTCCCCACATACAGCTCATCTCAATAGGGTGGAGTCAAAGGCTTTTCGTCTCAATAACTATCCTCCTCCTACTGACTCCCTTCAACCTCTGTCTCTTCGTTGCACTGTTGCATCTTTATCTCTTTTCTATCGCTACATCAATGGTCACTGCTCCTCTGAACTGTCTGCTTGCATTTCTCTACCTCTACGATGGGCGCGTAGCACAAGTCTAGCAGCAGACTCTCATCCCTTTTCTGTCCAGCTCTTTAATGCAAGAGATAACCGTTACTCCCAGTCCTTCATTTATGCAACAGGTCAGCTCTGGAACTGTCTCCTTCTGTCTGTATTTCCTGCTTCCTGTGATCTCCAGTCTTTCAAACGCAGTGTGTCCAGGCATCTTGAAATGAATGGACCTTGAATTTGGCTCTCTCTTGTATTTTGTTTTTCTCTTGGAAGGAGCAATAATTGCTGGCTCATGGCCTTTGGTTCCTTCTTCCTCACATTAAAAAAAAAAAAAAAAAAAAAAAAAAAAAAAAAAAACTGGCATGGCACAAGTAAGAAGAGAATGTGCAGTGTTAACAATTATAATTTACAATGCGAAGGATTAAGTGCAGCACAGCACTGGATTACTCTACATGCTTCAAGTGCACCTTCAACACTGTCAGAACCCTAGAGGAGGTGGGTTAATCTTCGTGACGGCCACAGACGTGTCATAAGTACCCTGTACACTGCTAAATATCTTCCATACTCACTTCTAATTTCTCATTCCCTGGTTCTTTTTCATTTATTTCATGGTTTCTGTCCCATATTTGTGTGTATAGGGTCTTAAATAGGTCCTGTGCACGTCCAGTAGGGAATTATTTAGGTGGCTTTGAAAGTTAGGTTGGGTTGGGCTCTATAAGTACCTGTCCAGGGGCATTTTTCCCAAGTCCGGGACAAAACCAAGTCTCGGACATGCCTTTGGCTCTGTTACATCGGATCTTGAAGGGATTATTGTATACCTTTAGTATGATTTGACTAAATAAGAAATTTCAGTTTCAAAATTTCACTTGCAACCCCCTACTATCCAGCCCATCTGAAGTCTCTCTGTGGTACGTGTTTCTTCCGTATTTTGGCCTTTTCATCTGTATCTGTTACCCTAACCATGCTTATATGTATCTGTGACTTACCATAACAGTATGTATGTACAGTATTTTGTTGGTCTGAATTGTTATCAAGAGTAATTTCGGGCTTGCAATTGGGGTGCCTAGTACCAATTAGGGTAAATTCCATAGATTCTGTGTACTCTTTATATCACAAATCCATTATCATGCACATTGTTTTGTACCAATTGTGTGTGCTAACCAAGGGATCAGTGTACTTATCTCTCTCTGAAACCATAAAACAAGAGCTTAAAAACAAACAATAAAAAAGGCATCCAAATTCACCTCAGTTTAAGTTACGTGGGAAAGAAAGCTGAGTCCATGGTTCGGTAATTATTTCCTCAGTTATTGCCTTAAGGATCATCACTGCCATTCTCTTGTCTGATCTGATATACTGTACCTCCATACAGTACATCATGCCCTTAGGAAGCAGATTTGTAATACAGTACAGTACTTGTTTTCCACTTATTGCTTTAAAGATCATTAATGTTACCCTTTTGTGTGCTCTGCCTCATATACAGTAGGTTGTGCCCTTAGCATATCTGTAATCTAGTTCGGGATTTTATGTAGGCAAGTTTGGGCTAGGAAAGATGGCCATATATGTGGTTCATAATGAGGGGTTAAAGAGGTCAGTATAAGTGAACTTCGTATGCACAGATGCCAAAGGTTATTTAACTCTTTAGTTGAGCATATGGAGGCATGATTTTAGTATTTTTGCTGTAATTGTATAACTTACTGTGTGTATGGTACTTTTTCTTTCTTTTCATAGAAAAAGAAGCACTGAAGAAGCTAAGCCACAAGGAGCGCAAAAAGATGAAGCAGCAGCTGGAATATGAGCGTCAGATGCAAGCAATGCTGAAGAAGGGAGGCCATGGCACCTCAGCCCTTGATGAAACTTTTGCAGTTTCCCAAGCAGAAAAATCAGATAAACAACAATCTCAGATGGAAAATGCTGTTGATATTAAGGTAACATTTTATACTGTCTGGGAGATTGCATTTGGGTGCATTTTACCATACTGTAGCACGGGCCGAACAAGGTGGTACTCCCGAGGTGAATGGGAATGCTGGTGATAGGGAGAGCTGGAGCTCCTGTTTCACTAGCTATCTAAGCATCCCCCTTTGCTGACCTTTTCAGTGTGACAGTAACATGGAGAGTAGACCAGCATACTCTCCCAAACATTTCCTCTAACTATCTCATGCACTACACCACATGCATCTTACATTTCACACAACGTATCCCACTGCATTACACGGGTTGGCGCCAGCAAGGGCATGCGGCCAGAAAACTTTGTCTCCGCTACCTAGTGGCGGATTTTTGGGGGGAGGCGTGATGGGGGTTCCACCAGCATAGATCATGGGTCCAGGGCGAGATGGGGCTTGGGTCAGTGCTAGAGGGTACAGGGCATTGCGGTTCCCAGGCTGCCGTTTCTGCCCAATAGAGAGGGGCCCGAACCTGGGAGTAGCTCCCCAGGAGGCTGCCCTATCAGTGGGTGTATAATGGCGGGATAGTTGCAGTGCCAAGGCACGCTTGGAGGGTGTCCCTGCAGCTGTCCTGGCAGGGTGCCCCAAGGCCACTACCACAGCCACTGGTAAGCTGGTGGGCTAGGGGTCCCAGATCCATTGCCTGGATATGGGACTGTGCAGTGAGTGGGGCCTGTGGTATGTCTGTCCCCCTTTATTAATACTGACTATGACAGAACACAAGAATCAGTTTCAAAGTAAGCCTGAGGACAGTAAATCACCCAGGGGGATGACGGTGGGTTCATGGAATGTGGGAAGTTTGAGGGGAAGAGCAGGGGAAGTTGTTGAGGCATTCAGTAGGAGGTGGGTGGATGTGGCGTGTTTGCAGGAAGTCCGGTACAGGGGTGGATCAGCCAGAAAGATTGTTGGGAGGGACTGTTCCTATACGTTGTTTTGACAGGGGGGGACAGACGTATATGGAGGTGTTGGTGTGATGGTTGCGGAGAAATGGGTGGAATATGTTATGAATGTTATAAGAGTAAGCAATAGGATATTGGTAGTGAAAATTCTATTTGGTAGAAAGATAGCTGCAGTTATATCGGCATATGCTCCACAGGCAGGATTGGATGAAGCAGAGAAAGATAGATTTTGGGATGATTTAATACATGTAGTAGGTGGTATGCGGGATGATGAGATAGTGGTTTTGGGTGGGGACTTAAATGGTCATGTAGGTGAAGCAGCACAAGGTTATGACGGAGGACATGGGGGATGTGCATATGGTATAAGGAATGCGGAAGGGGAAAGGATACTCGAGTTTGGAGAGGCAACGGACATGATTGTATGCAACACATATTTTAGGAAAAGAGAGAGTAGGTTAATTATGTATGAGTCTGGATGAAATAGCAGTCAGATAGATTATTTTGTGGTTAGGAGTGCTGATAGGAGGTTAGTGAGGGATGTTAAAGTTACAGGAAGTGAGGAGTGTGTGCGGCAGCACAAATTATTGATTTGTGATATGGCGCTTAAAGAATGAGTGATGAAAAAGAGGACCTATGTACCTAGGAGGAAAGTATGGAAGCTGAAAAACCAAGTAGTAAGGGATGCCTTCTATAGCGAGATGAGGAGAGTGGTGGCTGAACAGGGAGCTGTAGACAGAGGTGTTAATGAACAGTACAGAGCCCTCAAGAACAACCTCTTGAGAGTTACTGATGTAACATGCGGTTGGACAAGAGGACCACCAAGACATAAAGTTACTTGGTGGTGGGATGAGGGTGTAGAAGCTGCAGTTAAGGAGAAAAGAAGGCTTTTCCGGGAATGGAAAAAGGGTGGTAGCAAGGAATACTTGGCTGCCAAGCGTAGGGCTAGAAGAGAGGTATACAGGGCGAAGTCCAAGTCACAGAGACTTTTACTTGATAACCTAAATCATGGGGAAAGAAAAAATATGATATTTAAGATGGCAGATCAGATGAAGAAGGATAATTGGGATATTATAGGTGAGCAGTGTGTGAAGAATGATGAAGGAAGGGTAGTGGTGAACAGTGAGGATATTAAAGATGCATGGAGAGAGCATTATAGCTGGTTGTTGAATGAGGAGTTTGACTGGGACAGGGAAGGTTTGGAGCCAGCAGATCCAGTGTTTGACCCTTGGCCTTTGTATGATGCTGCTACTGTGAGTGAGGCAATAGGCAGGATGAAGGTGGGGAAGGCAGCAGGTGTGTCTGGGTTGACTGCCGAAATGTTGAAGGCCTTAGGAGATATAGGGGTGAGGTTAGTCACTGACCTGATAAATATGATTATTTATGAGTGTGTTGTCCTAGATGATTGGCTGAAGAGTGTAATTGTAAATGTGTATAAAGGGAAGGGTGATGCCCTTTAAAGAGGAAATTATAGAGGTATAAAGCTTTTAGATCAGATCTATCTATCTATCTATTGCCAGACCCCTCAATCCTGTTTGGGGTGGTCACAAACAAAATGCCTCCACATTGCCCTGTCCTCCACCATTTCACTTCCCTGCTCCCAATTCACATACCCCTTTCTCATATACCTCTCCACCCCATCCCTCCATCTCATCCTTGGCCTCCCCCTCCCTCTTCCCCCCTCCACCTCACTCACATACACTCTCTTCGTCAGTCTTTCACTCTCCATCCTCTCCACATGGCCAAACCACCTCAGTGTGTTCCTCATATCGCTTTCTATCATATCCACATCAACACCACAACGCTCCTTTATATCCTCATTTGTCAGCCTGTCTCTCCATGTGACTCCACAGGCTCCTCTTAAATAACTCATTTCCACTGCTCTCACTCTTGACTTGTGTCCTTCCAGCATAGTAAATGGTTTCTTGGCTTACAGGAAACCATTTGGCTTGTCACTCAATGTAAAGCCACCTCTAAAGGAAAGCAATCCAATAAGACGTGACAGGAAAGATGGGAGAAATAGGAAGAGAGGAGGGCAGGCACAGAAAAAGAATGATAAAGGCTAAGAAAGAAGTAGGCAGCATTACATCAGGTGAGTGGATGATGGTCGCCACCACCTACCACCCATGTCCAGTCCACCTCAGTGTATTTCTCCTAATTTTCTCAACCACATCCACATCCACCCCACAACATTCCTTCACTTCTTCATTTGTTAACTTGTCCCTCCATGTCACTCCACATGCTCCTCTCATGTAACTCATTTCCACTCCTCTCACTCTTGACGTGTTCCCCTCTAGCAAGGTCCTTGCCATGCTTCCATACGTCAGGGTAGGAGTGATCACCATACTGTCACGCAGTGACTTCTGAACTTCCATACTCACCTCCCTATTTCTCATCACTGTTTTCAGTGAACCAACAACCTTCTTTCCCTGCTGTACCCCTTGAAGCACTTCATCCTCCCAAAAAGCCATCTTTAAATCCAGGAAAGTACTGTGTGTGTGTGTGAGTGTGAGAGAGAGAGAGAGAGAGAGAGAAACCCCAAAGTGGGGGATAGTAGGACAGTTAGGCAGTCTTGCCTTCCTCAGTCCCTTCCCCCTCCCCCATGCCTGCATGTCTCCCTCTCCATCCCCCCACCACTCCCACCCTTGCTTGTCTCCCCCTCCTGTCCCCCCACCCTTCCCTGTCCCAGCTTGTTTCCCTCCCCAATTGGATTGAGCTGGTGCGGGTTTATATCCAAGTGGTGGTTGGGGTTTATTGCTCAAATAATGCCACTCGGTGATGAGTGAGGCGGGTTACTTTCATCTTAAATGTCAGGACCAGCTTGCCTAACCCCAGGCTCCTATGCTTCTTGTGGAGCAATACAGGATTAGATGATGATGTTTTTTTTAAATTAGTGGTAAGTGGGGTGGTGCTCACCATCCACCTACTCAGTGTATTGCTCCTCTCGGGTGACTGCCCTTTCCTCTCTTCCATCCCTCTCTCCTTCCCTCCTCTTCTGTCTTTCTTTCCTTCTTTCTTTCCTCTTTCTTTGGCCTTTGAGTGACTATACTAAGTGACAAACCAAAAGGTTTCCTTTACACCAGGAAACCATTTACTACACTGGGTGGTAACCATATAACCAAACTATGTCGCCTGCTGGTTTAGTGGGTAATTAAGGTGCTTCAGCCAGATTGAGCCTGTGTAGGTTCATATCCAAGGGGTGGTTTCGGTTTATCGCCCTTGTAATGCCACTGAGGGATGAGTGGCATTACAAGTGGTTCTCTCATCTTAAATGTCAGGACCAGCTTGCCTAGCCCCAGGCTTCTATGCTCCTCTTGGGGCAACACAGGATTAGGTGATGTATGTATGTATGTTCAGTATGTAGTAGAGTATGAGCTGAATCAGGTAATCCATTCCTAAAGCCCCAGTAGTCCTCCCATACTGTACTTATTAATGGGATTATGGGTTGGGATGATTTGATGCAGTGTTCTTTAATATGAGACATAATTGTCCATTATCAAATTTGAGTCCCAGTAAGGACTGCTGCCAGCACCAGAAGGTGAATAAATATGTCCATTGTACAGTGTGCACATTTGCAATCCTTCTCAGTATTCCATTTATTGATATTTACCATTATTACTGTTGTAGATGGTTATTCAGTGTCAAGCAACTTTGGTAGGATCCTTAGAGTTTGTCAGGGGAAGATATGGTTCAAGGGGAGAAAACTGTAGCAAGCGGCTCATTATACCCCATTTTTAAGTTTTTCCATGTATATATTTACACTCTAAGGGACCTCACTATTTCCCACACAACATACATTCATAAATGCAGTGTATTTATTGTATTAGACTGTAGGTTTAAGAAGGTAGATGTTCATGACATTAGGAAGAAATATATTACTTATTTGTTAGGTTTTAGTGATGTACTTGTTGCATTGCAGATTGAAAACTTCAGCATATCAGCCAAGGGTAAAGCACTGTTTACTAATGCAGCCCTTTTAATAGCCAATGGACGAAGATATGGCCTGGTTGGTCCAAATGGGTGAGTATACCATGGATTATAATACTGTACCTAAGTTAATCCAGTTGTTGGTTATTTATGTTTCCCACTTGTTCTTGGAAAATGTCAGTTAGCCGCTAACAATTAAAACAGTATGGAGGCCATAAAATGTCAGTTGGCCACTAACAATTAAAATCGTATGGAAGTCATAAAATATACAGTTAGCCTTTGAGTTAAGGAGTCGTGAGTTTCATGGCAACAAAAAGTGTGACCCCTATTCTGATTTTTACTTGAGTTGCATGGTCTGAGCCTGGCAGAAAATGCCTAGAGCTTCAAAGTTGGCATGTGGCGATGTCATGGCAGATAAGCCTCAGTTTATAATCAAACATCTGCCTTTATTTATCTTTATACGTAGGCTTTCTCCCCCCAAAGGGGGGTAACCGAGACAGGACGACACACTCACCAAATTACTCATCAACACACACACATTTACTCGTATCTTAGCTTCTGAGGGGAAAAGGGACTGCTCCTCACCACACCACACACCACATGAGTGTCAACTGTGCAGTGCAATCCAGTGACATCTGCAGCAGAGCCTGACAGCAGAACTGGTTTACCTCTGCCACATCATAATGGATCCATTCCTTTCCCCGCATGTGACCCAATCGGCTGATCAGACCAGATGTGAGAGAATATTCCAACAGGGGTGCATCACCATTCATGCAGTTTCTCTCCATTCATCACTATCACACTCAGCCACTATTCCATGCTGTCCAGACATCCCTCTCACATCTGACCCTTTCTTCACATGTCTGTCCATCCTAGTCTTGGTTGTCTTCTCAGCCTCACACCTCTCATCTAGTTATCTTTTTCAACAGTCGCTCTTCATCCATTCTCTCCATATGCCGGAAATTGGGGTATGGCTGTATATAATAATTTTTTTGAGGGAGGGGGGGTCTGTCAGAAATGAATACTGTATCTGAAATTATTTCCTCATGGTTTTATTTAAATAGAATACAGTATTGAGAACAGTCATAAAATGAATATAGTGCAAATTGCAAATTCCAAATGGTCAGGGTCAGGAGTTTTTTTTTTTTTTTTTTTTTTTTTTTAATACAAATAATTGTATTTGTTAGTTATATGTATATATAGTACAGTATATCCACATGTCCCTTGTGATATCTTTTAGCAGTCATTGTGCTTATGCTACAATTTATAATATCTATATATATCTTTTAATACATAAACACTAAGCCTAACTTATCACTTCACTCCCAGCATCCTGGTACCCAAGTAGACACATATAAATTATCTTACGTGTAGACAGTGATAATAAAAGCAGTTCTTGGCAATATTATTCCGTGTGGTATCGTCAGAGTATGAAAAGCATATCGGTAATGCAATAGTTGCCATTATGTGGGTACAGCTACCTGTTGTAGCTGAGATTAGCTGACACAGTTTGAGGACTGTGGGACATGCTGAGATTTGTATTTGGTGATTTTCAAGTTATCAGATATCAAAATATTTTTACATCTTGATATGCCAATATTCTAGAGATTCAAGTGATATTCTTTGTTCAACATTTCATGGCTGAGGTTTTTACTGGCCACTATCTATCTATCTATCTATCTATCTATCTATCTATTGCCAGACGCCTCAATCCCGTTTGGGGTGGCCACAAACAAATCGCCTCCAAATCGCCCTGTCCCCCGCCATTTCACTGCCCTGCCGCCAACTCACACCCCCCCGTCTCTCATATACCTCTCCACCCCATCCCTCCATCTCATCCTCGGCCTCCCCCTCCCTCCTCCCCCCTCCACCTCACTCACATACACTCTCTTCGTCAGTCTTTCACACTCCATCCTCTCCACATGGCCAAACCACCTCAGTGTGTTCCTCATAACGCTTCTTATCACATCCATATCAACACCACAACGCTCCTTTATATCCTCATTCGTCAGCCTGTCTCTCCATGTGACTGCACAGGCTCCTCTTAAATAACTCATTTCCACTGCTCTCACTCTTGACTTGTGTCCTTCCAACAACGTCCAAGCTTCACTTCCGTATGTTAGAGTTGGTATCACAATACTGTCATGTAGTAACTTTTTCACTTCCATGCTAACTTCCCTGTTTCTTATCACAGCTTTCAAAGAACCAGCAACCCTTCTTCCCTGCTGTACCCTTTCAAGCACTTCACCCTCCAAACCTCCATCCTTACTCAACACACTACCCAAGTACTTAAACATACTCACATTTTCCAATTCCTCACCATCCAACCTCGCTGTACATTCACTGACTTCACCTCTCTCAAAGACCATCACTTTACTCTTCCCTACATTCACCTTTAGATTCCGTTTCTTACACACTCTCTCAAACTCATCCACCAAGCCTTGCAGCTCCCCTTCGTCTTCACTCAACAACACAGTATCATCTGCAAACAACTGTACGGGGAGTTTCCAAACACTGTCCTCTCTCACCAGGGCCACTCCAACATCCACTACCCTACCTTGTACCTCTTTTATTACCCCATCCATGTACAGATTGAACAACCATGGAGACATGACACATCCCTGTTTCAAACAAACTTTCAAAGAGAAAAATTCACTTAGTTCACCATCCACACGCACTGCAGCCTTCGCACCATCGTACATACTCTTCACAGTATTCAACAACTTCCCATCTACTCCATATATTCTTAACACTTTCCACAATCCTTGTCTATCCACCCTGTCATATGCTTTCTCCAAATCCATGAAAGCCGCATACAACTTCTTTCCCTTCTCTAGAAACTTTTCCACTAAAGATCTAAGAATGAATATCTGATCTACACAACCTCTTCCCTTCCTAAAGCCTCCCTGTTCTTCTCCAACTAATTTCTCTGTTCTTTCTCTAACTCTGTCAATAAGTATCCTACCATACACTTTTCCTATTATACTAAGAAGACAAATGCCCCTGTGATTACCACACACTTCTTTTTCCCCTTTTCCTTTGTACAAGGGAATAATTATACCTGACTTCCAATCCTCCGGGACTCTACCTTCCTCCCAGGTCAATCTGCACATCTTCCACATCCATTCTACTACTATATCTCCCCCATGCTTCAGCATTTCACCACACACTCCATCAATTCCTGGGGCTTTCCCTGATTTAACTTTCTTCATTGCTTCCACAACTTCTATCCTACTGATTTCTTCCTGTCTTCTCACCTCCCTCCTTCTCCCAGCCATTCCCCAGCCACTTATACTCGCATTACTTCCATCCTGTACATTCAACAATTCCTTAAAGTGTTCTCCCCATCTGCTCACTTTTTCTCCCTTCTCCACTAGTAATCTACCATTTTTATCTTTCACTCCCCTGCTAACTTCACTTCCACCCTGTCTTACTCTTTTCACCTCTCTCCAGAACATTTTCTTACAGTCCCTCCACTTTACACTCAAATTCCTTCCAAATTCCTCATCCACTCTCTTCTTACTCTCTCTTACTAATCTTTTCACCTCTCTCTTTCTTTCTACATATATCTCTCTCTTCCGTCTCTCAACTTCTTCCACGCCCCTATTTCTCATCCATTCATTGTATGCTTTCTTCTTTTGTGCCACAGCCTGTCTCATCTCTTCATTCCACCACGCTGTTCCTTGCACCCTCCTCCGTCTTCTCTTCCTTCCACACAACACATCACATGCTGCACATATTTCTTCTGTAAGTATCCTACACACACCTTCCACGTTTCCCATCTGCTCCCATTCATATTTGTCCAATCGTTCCTCCACTTCTCTCATACTCTGCCTTTTTCTCATCCTCTTGTAACCTTTCCACTCTCCTTGCAACTACTCCTTCCTCTTGCCTTTCCCTTCTTCTATTCCTCCATCTTACTGGAATTCTAATTCTGGCCACCACCAAGTAGTGGTCAGAAAGTCCACTCCCCCAACCTCTATAAACTCTTGCATCCATTACACATCTTCACATCTTTTCATCCACACACACTGGCCACTAATTTTGCAAATTCATGCACAATTTTTTGGTGGAATCCTTGTCAGCAGACCCCCCCCCCCCCCACAACCCTTCATGCACTCTATTCCATGGCGTAGTTTAAATCTGTTCAGCCAGCCGGTGGAATATTCACAAGATTGAATGATCTTAAGTTGTTTGTGAAATTCTGTGTCTTTCTCAGTCAGTAAAGGTCTGGTAATAGCAGTTCCTTCACTCCTACATTGTTTAAACCATTCAGACAGCACTTAATGAGCAGTGGTACAGTTAGTCCCCCCCCCCAAATAATGTATCCAACTCTGGGCAAAGGCTTCAGGGCCTATCCCAAGGCCCAGTAGTCCTCCTACACATGTCACCACTTCAGCGTTAACACCCACTGTCCATACTGAATATGTGCTAGGGTTGTCTCATACAGGACTGGTGTACTGGTATTTCTGGTTTGTAATAGCTTCAGTATTTTCACTTTGAGCATAAAATGTCAGTATTCTTTTCTGGTTTCTCCAAGTCACACACAATCATAGTTCCAATCTTATACTCCTCATAGCTTGCTGGCTGCAACACCTCTGTCCAGCTCTTAAAATTTCCTTTTTTTTTTTTTTTTTTTTTTTTTTTTTCCCCCCAGAGCAGTCAGTGTCATCACTACTAGGCTTCTTTGAAGACATTTTCATAGTTTAAGTGTGCAAGTTTAGCAGTGAAAAATGGCAGTGTTTTGTTCAAAGTGATAGAAGAATGAAGGATGAAATCACCGACATGGGTGACAAAGGCAAATTAAGGCCAGCCAAGCTAATCTCAAATGGAAGCCTGGGGACACATGACTCGTTATTCAGCCATGCCTTTGAGTTAGCATAGGCAAGTGATTGCTCTGTACTAGTTCACGTGCTTGTCTACAGAATGAGTCATGCTTGCCCAAAGCTAGCTCACAAACATCCCTAAAAATGAGTCAGTGTAACTACCGTACCTTGATGCATTGTAAACAGGGTGGTCTGTTTATCTGCCTGTAGCTAGATGCCATAATCCTGTAAGGGGTGGCTGTTTGTCTTTGAGTATGTTGCTTTACGGGGAGGAGCACAAACCCTTCACCAGCCCACTTGCTGACACATAGGGAACACGGATGGTTTGGTTACATAGTTACCACTCAACACTGGAAATAATTTTCTAGCTTACAGGAAACCATCAGGCTTGTCACTCGGTGTAAACTCACCTGAAAAGGAAAGAAGAGTAATAAAAAGTGACTGGAAAGAAGGGAGAAACAGGAAGAGAGGAGGGCAGACAGAGAAAGAGAATATAAAGGTAAAAGAAGAAGCAGGCAGCAGTACATCATGTGACTGGATGATGGTCACCAGCACCCACCACTAAACAGGGTTGTAACTGCAGAAACTAAAAACAGTATTTTTGGGCAACAAAAATTTCTCTCATATTTACTATGCTGGGTGGTAACCATATAACCAAATTTTGGTGCCTGGTGGTCTAGTGGGTAGTTATTGCACTCCAGTCAGATTGAGCCAGTGAAGGTTTATATCCAAGGGGTGCTTGGGGTTAATTGCTTGTGTAATGCCACTCAGGGATGAGTGAGGCTGGTCACTCTCATCTCAGATGTCGGGACCAACTGCCTAGCCCCGGTCTCCTATGCTCCTCATGGGGCAGTGTAAGATTGGATGATGGATGGATGGATGGATGAATTTACAGTACACTACATGAAAATTCCCTCGGAAAACCAGTATTTTCGGAAATTTGTTATTTGGATTTTGGGAATTGTGTTGTATCAGATTTCCATGGCAAAATGGCAACATATTGGATTGGCTGGTGAATCAAGCATGGCAGCCAAATAATTAATGAAACAGCCCACCTAAATAATCTCACTGGCAGTATTAGACATAAACAAAGCTTTTGACACAGAGCCAAGACATGCAGATTAGTGTAATCCTGGACACAGAGGTACAAAACCATTAGTGGTTAGCCAGCTTCCCTTCAGGGCAGTACTCAATCATAATCAAAGGTCAGCCTTCATAATACAGTACAGGTATTCCTGATACTGTGCAACAGGGTTTAATCCTATCAGTCTTACTTTTAAGCCTTTTCCTCCGTGATCTACCAACCGGAGCAATTAGGAGATTACAAGAGCCTAATCTGTGCACAGTATGGATATTTTATTTTCGTTTAGCTTTGCAGGCTGTTCTTTTGGATGATAAAGGGAGTGTTTTTTTCTTAATCCTGCTTAATTTCTCTTCCCCTCTCTGATGTTTATTAGCCACATTTTCTCCTCAGACAAAACAGAATTGTTAGTTTCCACTTTTATTTCCAAGTACTGTATTACTGTATAGAAGTAAAGAGGAGGGTAGGAAGGTAGGTTAGGTTTATGGAAAGTTTTGTTATTACAGTTATTCGGGATTGTTGGTATGGAGTAGTCTGGTACTTAGGAGGGGTTTTGTTGTATATAAGCTTATTCAGCTTCACAGCAATTAAATTATTAATAGATAATTTCTCCTTAGGCATGGGAAAACCACTCTTCTTCGCCATATTCAGTCAAGAGTTCTCAACATTCCTCCAAACATTGATGTCCTCTATTGTGAACAGGTGAGTGATGTTTTGCAGAAAAGCAAGAGGAGGAGGTCAGGTCAGTGTGTCTTATTTTGGATCTTGTATGTTTAGAGTCCACGGAGAGACCTCCGTACTCTAGGAATTACTGGATTCTGAATTTCTTGAGTTTTTGTATTAGTAGGTTACTAGTAAAGCAGATAAAAGTAATTACAATTAATTGTTGTTGTATTTAGTATTGATTGCTAACTGTCACAGTCATCTGATATAGATTTAAAAACATGGGTGCTTTCATTTTTTTCCAATCATCATTTATAATTTGAGCTATTGCATACTGATAATTTATGTCTACTAATCTGTAATAGTTCTTAATAATTTCTAAGTATGTAAACTTTGCAAAACTTATTCAAGAATACAGTACTGACATACAGACAAAATTTAGCATAGTAACATTAGTTGCAAGGAGAGTGGAAAGGTTACAAGAGGATGAGAAAAAAGGCAGAAAATAAGAGAGAAGTGGAGGAACGATAGGGCAAATATGAATTGGAGCTGATGGGGGCATGGAAGGTGTGTGCAGGATATTCACAGAAAAAATATGTGCAGCATGTGATGTGGTGTGTGGGATGAAGAGAAGACGGAGGGGGGTGCAAGGAACAGCGTGGTGGCATTGCCCTAATGAAAGTGGTCAGTGTTTGGAAACTCCCTGTACTGTTGTTTGCAGATGATACTGTGTTGTTAAGTGAAGATGAAGGGGAGCTGCAAAGCTTGGGGAATGAGTTTGGGAGATTGTGTAAGAAATTGAATCTAAAGGTGAATGTGGGGAAGAGTAAAGTTATGGTCTTCAAGAGAAATGAAGTCATTAGGGCAACTCCAACATCCAGTACCCTACCTTGTATCTTTTATAACCCCATCCATAAACAGATTGAACAGCCATGGAGACATGACACATCCCTGTTTCAACCCAACCTTCAAATAGAAGAACTCACTCAGTTCACTATCCACACGCACTGCAGACTTAGCACCATCATACATACCTTCACAGCCATTCAACAACTACCCATCTACTCCATATATTCTTAATACTTTCCACAATCCTTGGCTATCCACCCTGTCATATACTTTCTCCAAATCCATGAAAGCCGCATACAACTTCTTTCCATTCTCTAGAAACTTTTCCACTAAAGATCTTAAGAATGAAAATCTGATCTACACAACCTCTTCCCTTCCTAAAGCCTCCCTGTTCTTCTCCAACTAATTTCTCTGTTCTTTCTCTAACTCTGTCAATAAGTATCCTACCATACACTTTTCCTATTATACTAAGAAGACAAATGCCCCTATGATTACCACACACTTCTTTTTCCCCTTTCCCTTTGTACAAGGGAATAATTATACCTGCCTTCCAATCCTCTGGGACTCTACCTTCCTCCCAGGCCAATCTGCACATCTTCCACATCTATTGTACTACTATCTCTCCCCCATGCTTCACCATTTCACCACACACTCCATCAATTCCTAGGACCTTCCCCATTTTGACTTTCTTCATTGCTTCCACAACTTCCATCCTACTGATTTCTTTTTGTCTTCTCACCTCCCTCCTTCTCCCCACCATTCCTCAGCCACTTATACTTGGATTACTTTCATTCTCTGTGTTCAACATTTCCTTAACCCGTCACATAGCGACCACTTTCGCACCTCTGACACCCCCCAGTCCCGACCAGTTTTGGAAAAAAAATTTTTTGGCGAAAACCTCCGCTTTTGGTGAGAAACATCGAAAATTCATAGAGAAATCGTGCACCTGAGGTTTAAAATACTTGATACAGGTAGGAGTACCTCCTTACCTTACAGGGTTTTCTAACAGGCTGGCACCAAAGAAAACTAGTTCTATGGGAGGGTAACTATGCCACACCACTCATAAACGATATTTATTTATTTTCCTTGGTACGAATTTATATGTAGTATGAGAGTATATTGGTTTTCAAACAGTAATATAGGCATTATAAGCATTGTTTCACTCACAAACTCATCACCATACCTGACCTTCTTTTGCCACATTACCTGATCATCATTTCTGACTGTTTCTTCCTCTAATGCTCTGTAAACTTTGTCCTCCACATTGTCTTCGATTGGGGAATCACTCTGGCCCTGAATGTCTTTATTGGTCAGGTCACTGGTAACAGGTGAATTTCCAAGACAGTGGGGGAGGGGAGGTTATGCGGTGTAAGGCATTGTCCCTACTTAGCATCTTGTAGAGGAATAGAGGAAGGTGTCTTCGTTAATGTACGAAAAATCACCCGCGAAAATTGAAAATTTTGCAAATTAGGGACCTTGCAATTGCAAAACGTACCAGTATGTCGACGGGACTGGCAAATGCAAAATGTTGCAACATACCCATACGTTGACGGGACGTCTCGGGTTAAAGTGTTCTCTCCATCTGTTCACTTTTTCTCCCCTCTCAACTAGTAATCTACCATTTTTATTTGTTGGTTTTAGTGAGTTATTTACAGGTGTTAGGCTTAGGTTAGCTTCTCTTACAGCTCTGAGGCCATTTATATTGGCTGTAAACTTGTTTTGGGGCTCATTTGGGTGGGTTTTGGGCTTGGTTGGGGGAACCCCAAGGCTGAAAAACGCATCCCATTACTTTACATGTTAAAACTACCCCGACATATGAGACCCTACTTAACGATGGGTTTTTATCTAACAAATTGCATCATTAAACTGGGTATACCTGTATTTGACTTGGTTTGTCTTATGCAAGGATATTTTATTCCACTTAGGAATATCCCTTGGCTGAATGAGGTTAAGTATAATTTATATGTAAAGAAAATTCTTCACACACAGAAAAAAACAGAAAAGGGTGATTATCAAACAGAGAATTTGTTTTATACTGGCAGGAAGTGGTAGCAGATGACACCCCAGCCATTGAGGTGGTGCTTCAGGCAGATCAGAAACGTCTTAACTTGTTGAAAGAGAAGGACCAGCTGGAGGCTGACATGAAAAAGAAGAATAAGGAAGTGGACATGGACCGTCTCAGTGATGTCTACGATGAACTTAAAGCCATTGGTGCAGACAAGGCTGAACCCAAGGCTAGGAGGTGAGCCCCATTCTATAGAGTGATGTGTATCAAACATTTTCACTGCCATCCAATATATTACCAATATGACAGGAACCGAACCCGGGTTCGATTCCTGTCATATTGGTAATACATTGGATGATTTTTCCTGTGTACAAAACAGGTTTCTTTCTTCATTTTCACTGCCATTTGGCATTACAATAAGCCCTTTTTTTGTTGTGGATTTCTTGAATATGAATTTGTCTAGACATAAGTTATAAATAACTACCATTTTTTAAATGCACAGTTCTGTAAAATATGAGTTGAGTGGTTTAAACTCAGGAGGCCGGACATGTGTAAAAAAAAAAATGTTTTTTATCAACCATCTCACTCATGCAAGGCCATTGAAACACCATCACTATCACCAAATAACAGTGCATATGCTAAGCGAATAATACTGTGTGTGATATTAATTGGAGTGATTACTAATTATGTATGAAATGCTGATACTTGTGACTTGAAAACCATGTCTGTCAAGGATGCTACCACTGATGGAAAATGGAAAGCATGGTGCTACTGAGGGCCTTTTTTAAAGGCTACACGGCCCTTGATCCGCAATGTATCCCCATTAAACCCATTTTAAATCATTATTGATTTAGTCAGTCAATAAGCATGCAATAGGTTTCCACGAAGTAACCCCATTGCATACCAGGTCATGACTGTGTATTGTATCAAACTACAGAGGAGTTGCTCTATCAGGCTATTTATCTATTGCCAGACACCTCAGTCCCACAAGGGATAGTCACAAACAAAGTGCCCCCATGTCACTCTGTTCCCTGCCATTTCACCGCCCTCCCCCCAGCTCATTCCTCTCCACTCCATCTGTCCACATCATCCTCTGCCTCCCCTTTCCTTTTCCCCACCTCCACCTAACTGACATACACTCTACTTGTTAGTCTTTTGCTCTTCATCCTCTTCACATGGCCAAACCACCTCAGTGTATTTCTCTTAACACTTTCTGTCACATCCACATCCACATCGAAAACTCCTTCACTTCCTCATTTGTCGATCTGTCTCCATGTAACTCCACATGCTCCTCTCAAATAACCCATTTCAGCTACTCTAACACTTGTCTTGTGTTGTCCAGTAAGGTCCAAGCTTCACTTCTGTATGTTAGAGTTGGTATCACAATACTATCATGCAGTGACTTTTTTGTTTTACTTCCATGCTCACTTCCCTGTTTCTTTTCACTGCTTTCAAAGAACCAACAACCTTTCTTCCTTGTTGCACCCTTTCAAGCACTTTATCCTCCAAACTTCCATCCATACTCATCACTATCTATCTATTCTACTATAGCCTGACGCCCTAATCCCGCAAAGGGTGGCCGCAGACAAAACGCCTCCAAGTCACTCTGTCACCCACCATTTGACTCCCCTCCCCCCAACTCACCCCCCCCTCCCTCATATACCTCTCAACTCCCTCCCTCCACCTCATCCTCAGTCTACCCCTCCCTCTCCCTCCCTCCACCTCACCTACATACACCCTCTTAGTCAGTCTTTCATTCTCCATTCTCTCCACATGTCCAAACCACCTCAGTGTATTTCTCCTAATCTTTTCAACCACATCACACTACCGTAAATTTAAGTATTCACATGCACCATTTCCTTATCGTCAAACCCCTTTGTACATTCAGTGACTTCATCTCACTTGAAGACTATAATTCTGCTCTTCTCTACATTCACCCTTAGATTTCGCTTCCTACACACTCTCTCTCCCAAACTCATTCACTAAGCCTTGCAGTTCCCCTTCATCATCACTTAACAATACAGTATCAGCTGCAAACAACAGTACAGGAAGTTTCCAAACGGTGCCCTTGCTCATTAGGGCCGCTCCAACATTCACTGTCCTATCTTATACCTCTTTTATAACCCCATCCATGTACAGATTGAACATCCATGTAGACATGACACATCCTTGTTTCAGTCCAACATTTAGATAGAATAATTAACTCAATTCACTATTAACATGCACTGCAGCCTTAGCACCTTCAAATATACTCTTCACGACATTCAACAACTTCTCATTTACCCCATATATTCTTAATATTTTCCACATTCCATGGCTATCCACTCTGTCATATGCTTCCTCCAAATCCATGAAGGCCACATCCAACTTCTTTCCTTCTCTAGAAACTTTTCCACTAAAGACCTAAGGATAAATATTTGATCTACACAACCACTTCCCTTCCTAAAACCCCCCTGTTTTTCTCCAGTTGACTGTTCTGTTATTTCCCTAACTATGTCAATAAGTATCCAGCCATATACTTTTCTGTTACACAGAGAAGACAACTGCCCCTATGATTACCACACACTTCTTTTTTCCCTTTTCCATTGTACAGGGCAATAATTATACCTGACTTCCAATCCTCTGGGACTCTACCTTCCTCCCAGGCCAATCTGCACATTTTCCACATCCATTCTACTACTGCCTCTCCCCCTTGTTTCAGCATTTCATCACACACTCCATCATTTCTTGGGGCTTTCCCCATTTTGACTTTCTTCATTGCTTGCACTCCTTCCATCCTACTGATCTCTTTCTCCTTTCTCACCTCCCTCTTCCTCCCAGCCAATCCCCAGCCACTTACACTCACATTACAATAATCCCACAGTTATCTGACATAGCTATCGATATATCCAGATACGGACAAAATCCGGATGCTGAGCAATATCCTTCCTACTAATACCCTACCTATACCCAACCTACAGTATATGTACATTCCCCCACCTAATTATGGTAGTGTTCTTTGGTCTTTCAGCTACTGTGCAATACTGTATTCAGACATGAAAACACAACTGTTAGTGTCCAGTATAATGCTAGACTGTTTCGGCTGTATGGATTCCTCAACTGATCACAAGTAAATCAGTTTTTTTTTTTTTTTTTTTTTTTTTTTTTTTTTTAATGTGTCCGACTCTGGGCAAAGGCTTCAGGGCCTATTGGAACCCCACAGCTGATCACCAATTTATATATCAGCTTAGGCGTGATCTCTCTGTTCCAACCAAGGTTATAACGTTGCGCCTGGTCGAGGTCACTTCCGGCTGACACACTCCACCAAAACGTCTTCTCACACACTGGAGGTGGTGGGAATCGGTGTAGAATCCTGTTGAAGGAATTTAGAGGTAGCGTGTGCAGGTGAACTGAAACGGAGTAGATTAAATCTCTGTTTATTGACCACAGAAAGCTACAACTGCGACACTGAGAGAGCTCAGAATTTATACGTCCCTCTTGTTCTAATGATACGTGCGTTCTGTTCTATCTGGCCGGCGTCCCCTCTGGGTGTGGCACTGGGTCAGCATAAAATAGAGATGCCAAACCCCAGAGACAACTGGGATTTATACATGAACAGAAGCATCATAACCTTACCATGTACATTATACACCTCAGTAAAGTAGTATTGATTACATTAAAGTATACCAACAAGGTAAATATTTCCCCAAGACTTTATGCATATATACCATTCATATTTTTATGTCGCCTTCCCTTTACTCTAGTGTTTATAATAGAAAATGCAGGGCTCTGCAAGTCCTGATTGCACATCCTTCCCATGCCACACTTTACAGTGATTTGGTGTTTGGTTGTTTATCATTCAGTTACACATTGTTAATTATGAGTAAACAACTTTATATGCAATATGTAACAATAGTATGAAACTACAGCTTGTCATGGGAAACAATATTGGCACCAGAACAAGACACTAGAAAAACAATGCATAAACAACTAGAATGGCACTCAATAGAGCGCGTTGCTCCGCCAGCGCTCTGTCGTGTAGTGTTAATGAAAGAGAAAATAAATTCCTGGAACTGCACCTGTATCCGGATCCTCACCAAAATTTAATGGAGTGTATTCTAGGCCAAGGCCCATTCTTCAACCAAGTTTCGTGGAAATCCGTCCAGTAGTTTTTGTGTACTCTTGCTCACAAACTAACCAACCAACAAACAAGCAAACGGACAGGGGTGTAAACATAATCTCCTTGGTGGAGGTAATAAAAGTCCAGAAAATTTCACAGTACAGTACTTGAACCATACTTACCACCCAGTGAATGGTTGACAGGCGTCGTAACCTGCTAGCCCCCAGCTGGTGTTCAACAAATGTCCTCCTCCTCCTCCTCCTCCTCCTCCAATACCTTGCTTTTATAGCTACTTGTGAGTTCATTCCCCTTTTGTCTACAAGACATGCCATAAACAACGTACCCATACATAGCATTTCATCATGTCTATATATTTTTCAGTTAATTCAGTGCAAATAACGTAATATAAACACAGATTAGGATCTGTACAGATTGCCCTGAGTTAACGGTCACTACTCTTACTCTGACCTGTGATGGGCTTGGATCACTGAGGGTTCCTATTAACCAAGTGATCACCAGTGGGATTTTTTTTTAATGTACCAGGGGGCATTCCTTCAGGGGGAAACTTGTGTACTTGTCCCACATGGGAGAGTTCCTTGTCTCAGTGAAGTGAACGGAGCTAGGGCTTGATTGACTGCTGCCTACCTTGAAAGCGCCAGGCAAGGCTGCCACACCACCCCTAAACATCCACACTGCACTGTGCAGTCCCCTCGTGTCCACAAGACACTCCGTAAACTTAACATACCAGTACATAGCGTTGCCTCACGTCATTATATATTTTTCAATTTACTCAATGCAAGTAAGGTAATATACAGTAAGCACAGATTAGGATCTGCAAAGATAGCTCTTAGTGAACAGTCACCACTCATACTTTCGACTGTGATTGGATGGTATTGTGCAAGAAAGCACTGCCTGTGAACGAAGGAGATAATTAACCCCTTCACCAGGGCCGCATGTAGACATGGTGAGGACCTAAGCTATGGGAAGCTGTAGAGTCCCTATTTGGCAGTTGTTAACAGAGAATAAGGCTGTGTAACAACTGATATTGGCGGGAATGCCTCCAAGATGCTTAACAAATATGCAGAGTGGGACAATTGGTTAAATCAATACTTAAATATTAATTAGAATAAAACTAACAAATTTCAAAATTCTGATTTTGATAGACCTCTTCAGACCATGAGGCCCTAAGCTGTAGCATGTTCAGCTTATGACTGAATCTAGCTGTGCCCTTCACTCACAATATGGACTTAAGTTTGACTTCTCCCATGTCCTCCTGAAAGTTACACATCCACCCACACACACACACTTCAACAAAGTCTTGCCACCCACCAACAAAGTTCATTCCATCCATTCACCTACCAATCCTGCCTTCTCATCTACCCACTCTGGCCAGTCACCAACCCACCCACCCACCAACCCAGCCCACCCACCCTGTCTACCCACCTGTCCAGCAACCAATCAGCCCACCCACTTACCTATCCAGCAACCAACCCACATCACCCTGCCCACCTGCCCACCCACCCTGCATACCTTACCCACCATGTCCACCCAGCCCACCGCTACCCACTCACACTTCCCACCCACCTTGCCAACATGTCTAATCATCACTCCCACTCTGCCCACCAACCCATCATGCCTGCTCACCCTGTCCACCCAACCCAACCCTCACGGTTCCATCCCTTCATTCCACCCACTGCCTGACCCACCCATCAACACAGCGCACTCAGCTGCCCAAGAACGTAGACCACACGCTGAAATACTCGTAAATGAAAAATATTACGCGGATGAATTCATATGACAGGCTGTTTTGCATTGGAGTAAATTGGTCTTTCGTCCAGCAATCTATTACAGATATTCAGTTCATTGTATTAGTAGTGAGCTGAGTGAAAGTGGCCTTCAGATATACATTCATATTGTATTTCTGAGTAATTCTTTACTGAAGCTTGTTATTGTCATAGTTGTCTGAAATTTATTTATTGCATGTGGAGAGGATGGAGAGTGGGAGACTAATGAGGAGAGTGTATGCAAGTGAGGTGGAGGGGGGGAGAGGGAGGGGAAGGCTGAGGACGAGATGGAGGGATGGTGTGAAGATGTATATGAGAGAGGGGGTGTGAGCTGGGAGCAGGGCAATGAAATGGCATTGGACAGGATGACATGGAGGTGATTTATTTGTGGCCACCCCTTACCATATTGAGACATCTGGCAATAGATAGATAGATAAATAGTTACAGTATCTGCATGAGTAATTTTTTTGTTCCTTTTAGAATCCTGGCTGGTCTTGGATTCACTCGTGAGATGCAGGGCCGTGCGACCAAAAACTTCTCTGGTGGCTGGAGGATGAGAGTATCCTTGGCTCGGGCACTTTTCATGGAACCCACACTGCTGATGCTGGATGAGCCCACGAACCACCTCGACCTTAATGCTGTTATCTGGCTTGACAACTACCTACAGGTGACTCATAAATGCAACTTTTCTGTGATGTCATCTTTGTCATGTTCACCTCTACGTGGCTGCTTTGATTTTACTTTTTTCATTCTCCTCTCTGTCCTTTTTCCTTTCGGAGGCACAGTAGGAGGTAGCATTGAGGCACTTTCATCACCATACAGGGATTAGAAATGTTGATGGGAGGAATCATCCCAGGTTCAAGGAACTGAATAGTAGGTGCATTACTTGTGTCCCAATATGAATCTCATGAGATATGACAACCTTCCCCTGGAGTTGCCAATGCCTTGCTTTAAAAAAAAAAAAACCTAAGCCAGATTCCCATGTCTCTGGCTATGGAACCTATGGGAAACCATGCATTTGATCAACATATTATTCCTTGGAGGATCTTTGTGTGCTCCACTGCTTTTCTTGTCTCCTGTGTATCCTTTGGTATGTAGAGGGGGACAGGGGTTTGGTGGCATGCCACTTTATGCACAAGCTCATCGACCATCCATTGGAGCTCGTGAACGTAATACCTCAGTCGCCAGAGTCACATTTGCTTGTGTTAATTTTCACACACAATTGCATATGGTAAAAATTAAAGCATGAGGGAGAGACAGTAGTAGAATGGATGTGGAAGATGTGCAGATTGGCCTGGGAGAAGGGTAGAGTCCCGGAAGATTGGAAGTCTTTTTTTTTTTTTTTTTTTCTTTTTTTTTAATGTGAGGAAGAAACAACTAAAGGCCTGAAGCCTGCATAAGAGTTCATTCCAAGAAAAAAACAAAAACAATACGAAAGAGCCAAATTCAAGATCTGTTCATTTCGAGATGCCTGGACACACTGCATTTTGAAAGACTGGAGATCATAGGAAGTAGGAAATACAGACAGAGGGAGACAGTTCCAGAGTTGCCTTGTTGCATAAATGAAGGACTGGGAGTAACGGTTAACTCTTGGATTAGAGAGTTGGACAGAAAAGGGATGAGAGTTTCTTGCTAGATGGGATGCAGGGAGGGATGCAAGCAGACAGTTCAGAGGAGCAGTGGCCATTGAAGTAACGATAGAAAAGAGATAAAGATGGAACAGTGCGGTGAAGAGACAGAGGTTGAAGGGAGCCAGTAAGAGGAGGAGAGTTAATGAGATGAAAAGCCTTTGACTCCTCCCAGTTGTGAAGAGCTGTATGTGGGGAGCCTCCCCACACATGAGAGTTGTACTCTACACAAGGGCGAATAAAATCCATGTATAAAGTCAACAACTATGCAGGGGTAAAGAAGGTATGGAGATGGCTTAACACGCCTGATCTCTTGGAAGCAGATTTTACCAGAGATGTAATATGATCTTTCCAAAATAAATCCCGAATGAATGAAACCCCAAGCATGTTCAAGGATGATGCAGGATTGAGCTGGGTATTATTAAGCATTAAAGCATACTCCTGTGGAAAATTTTGTTGGGTTGATAGGTGTAAGAACTGAGTCTTTGATGCATTAAAAACAAGATTATTTTTACCCCAGTCAGAGATACGAGAGCCAAGTCAGACATTAGGTGTGCCATAGCCTCATCCCTTGTTTGTTGAAGTAACTGCTGAGGTGGACGTTGGGGGAACCAAATGGAAAGGTGAAGGATGGAATCATCAGCGTGCAGGTGGATAAGGTTAGATGTCCAGCGTAGAAGATCATTGATGAATAAAAGGAAGAGAGTTGTTGAGAGGGCAGAGCCCTGAGGAGCACCACTGTTGATAGATCTAGGAGAAAAATGATGGCTGTCTACAACAGCGGCTATAGAACAATTAGAAAGGAAGCTGTAGATGAAGGCACAGATAGAAGGATAGAAGTCATAAGAGGGCCATTTGGAAATTAAAGATTTATGCCAGACTCAATCGAAAGCTGTTGAAATGTCAAGTGCAATGGCAAAGCTTTCGCTAAAATCCCAAAAGGAGGATGACCAGGAGTCTGAGAGGTAGGTGAGAAGATCGCCAGTGGAGCGTCCCTGACGGAACCCGTACTGACGATCAGAAAGAAGGTTGTGATAGGAAGGATGCTTTAAAATTTTTCTGTTAAGAATTGACGATAATTAGAGGGTTGGGAATGGTCACCCTTCTTTGGGACTGACTGAATGAGAGCAAACTTCCAGCAAGAAGGAAAGATACAAGTTGATAGACAAAGGCGAAAGAGTTTACCTATTCAAGGTGTAAGCACAGAAGCACAGTTCTTGAGGACAACAGGGAGGACTTCATCAGGTCCATATGGCTTGTTAGTATTGAAGCCTGTGTTGGCAGAAAATACATCAGCTGAAGAAATTATAATGTCAGCCATGAGGAAGTCAGAGGGGGGAAGTGATCGAGGAACAGCACCAGAATCATCTAAGGTTGAATTGGAGGAGAAAGTCTGAGTGAAGAGATGTGCTTTATCAGTAGAAGAAATAGCTACAGAGCCATCAGAGTAGAAAAGAGGAGGGAAGGATGATGAGGTAAAGTTGTTAGAAAGGTTTTTGGCAAGGTGCCAGAAGGAGTGGGAAGATTTCGAGTTGGAGAGCATTTAGTTCGGATGAAATTATTTTTAGCAGAGCGAAGAACAGACTTAGCAGGATTCCGAGCAGAAACGTATAAAAGATGTGATTCAGGGGTGGGTTGGCTCTAGTACGTTTTATAGGCCCTCTCCTTGTTGCAGACAGCATTAGAACAAGCATGATTAAACCAAGGCTTTCTTGCTTTAGTGAGAGGATATGAGAAAGGAATGTATGCTTCCATGCCTGAGAGAATAATCTCGGTAATGCGCAAGGCACACTCAGATGGCTCCCAGCCATGGAAGCAATAATCATTCCAGGGAAAATCAAAGAAGTACTGCCTGAGGGCCTCCCAATCCGCAGCTCCAAAGTGCCACAGACGACTTTTGTTTGGAGGATCCACGGGCCGTACCAGAGCGATGGGACAAGTTAAGGTAATAAGGTTGTGATTGGAGGAGCCCAACGGAAAGAAAAGATTAACAGAGTCCAAGCTTCACTTCCATACGTTAGAGTTGGTATCACAATACTGTCATGTAGTAACTTTTTCACTTCCATGCTCACTTCCCTGTTTCTTATCACTGCTTGCAAAGAACCAGCAACCTTTCTTCCCTGCTGTACCCTTTCAAGCACTTCACCCTCCAAACCTCCATCCTTACTCATCACACTACCCAAGTACTTAAATGTACTCACATTTTCCAATTCCTCATCATCCAACCTCTCTGTACATTCACTGACTTCACCTCTCTCAAAGACCATCACTTTACTCTTCCCTACATTCACCTTTAGCTTCCGTTTCTTACACACTCTCCCAAACTCATCCACCAAACCTTGCAGCTCCCCTTCGTCTTCACTCAACAACACAGTATCATCTGCAAACAACAGTACAGGGAGTTTCCAAACACTATCCTCTCTCACCAGGACCACTCCAACATCCACTACCCTACCTTGTACCTCTTTTATTACCCCATCCATGTACAGATTGAACAACCATTGAGACATGACACATCCCTGTTTCAACCCAACTTTCAAAGAGAAAAATTCACTTAGTTCACCATCCACATGCACTGCAGCCTTCGCACCATCGTACATACTCTTCACAGCATTCAACAACTTCCCATCCACTCCATATATGAAAGTAATTTTTTTTAAATTAGCAAACGTTTTTGTTCCATTTTGTCCCCTAAAACTCTAAAGCCTGTATGATTGTGGGGCAAAGTCGGTGAGATAAGAGAAAGGACTGATAGCTGTATGCTTAGTTGGTCCATAATGTGTTGGGAAGTGCAAAATCAAACAAAAAATGTGGAACTGAACGCTGACTTACGAGAGCACATGGATTTTTTTTTTTTTTTTTTTTTTTTTTAAGCAAACATTTTTGTTCCATTTCTGCCCCTAAAACTGCAAAACCCACAATGAGTGTTGGCTAGAACTAGGTGAGGCATGAGAAAAGATTGATAACTGTATGCTCAGTCAATTGGAAATGTTGGGAAACATGAAATCGAATGAAGAATGTGGAACGCTAACTTACGAGAACCCATGATGAGAGAGTAATTTTTTTTTTTTTTTTTCTAAATTGGCAATTTCATTCCATTTTTTCCCTTGAAATTCTGAAACTCATCATGAGTGTTTGGTAGCACTAGGTGAGGCACAAGAAAGGACTGATAACCATATGCTCAGTTGGTCCAAAATGTGTTGGGAAACGTGAAATCAAACAGAGAATGTGGAACTGAAAGCTGACTTAAGAGAACACATAGATAATGATTTTTTTTTTTTTTTTTTTTTTTTTTTTTTTTTTTAAGGCCTACATTTTTTGTTCCATTTTGTCCTTGAAAATTGTGAAACCCATAAATTTTCGTCTAACAATGTGCCTTTGAGTGTGCCCAGGAAAGGTACCCAGATGTAAGCCAGCCAATTATGGGCAGTCTGGAGGATGATGTCACTGTGTGCGACTTCCAAATTTCATCGTCAGGCCAGCTGAGTTCTCGTGTGAGCTTGAGTTGTGTTGATATGATGTCTCATTATGCTGAGCGCGTTAGAACCAAAATATGTTACTCAACCACGTGTTACTCAAGGATTGAGGGATTATCCAATGTAATAGAGCCCAAGGCATGTTCAGGTAATGGCTCCATCCAAATAATGGACTTCTGCCCTGATCCCCATTTGTACATAACCTGACTTTGAATGCCAGTGTAAAAGGCCACTACAGTACATCATACAACAGTACTCTCTTTGGTCAAGCAGACCTAAAAATGCAGTGGGCACACAAAACAATGGTAAAATGGAATAAAATCATGGTAAAATAGAATAAAATTATGATACAGTACAATAAGCTAGAGAAAAATTATCAACACTCGTGATTGAACCATCCTGCATCAATCTTACCCAGGATCTTCCTCTTCTAAAGAGTCAGCACTACCCTCTTCCTTTTCCCTGGTGAAGGAGCCATCATCACACCCTAGGAAGAGGCATACAAGAAATAGCAAGGCCTGAAGCAGGTAGGGAACAACCACAAAATCACCACGTGTACCACCATAACAACTGTCTTGGAAGAGCTGTTTACTACTGAATCGCCGTTTGGGACCTGAAAGCGAGTGAGGGGGTCTCTAGTGGACGCTGTTTGAACAACCCAGCCAGACATGGTGGTGCCACCAGGCTTTTCTGTCTGGCTGGGCGCAAAATTGTTCACTCGGCCGTAATTCCCACCCGGATGCAAACATTTTGTCTGGAGTTTTGGAGAAATGTACGAATATTGGTTTCGAACAGCCAGATCACAGTGTCCGGGTAATGGCCATCTGAATAATCGAGAGATTACTGTACAGTAATCCCCATACTGTCTGGAAGCCCACTTTCCGGACACCCCACTTACCAGACATTGTGGGCCTGGACCTTTGGAACCCAGGAATGGCCCAAAAAAGAAAGAAATCGCCCTAAAATCCGATTTTTTTTTCCCACCCGTAATTTGAAATTGCCGCGTGGCGCCGAACAGCTGTTTACACCACCACCTCTTCACCCCTTCCTTCCTCCCCCCTCCCCTGTCAGGGTTGCCATTTGGTATTTTTCATTACCAAATGTGGGCCAATTTGGTAATGAAAAATTCATTTGGTAATGAATCAGAATAATGCATTACCAAATGAATATTTCACATGTATGAGGATTCACAGGATGGAGATGGTGGATTGTTTACTCTCTCTGATTAATCTGCTACCCTACATAGCGTGAAAATAATCAACATGCTGTTAATTATACGGTGAGTGATTACAAGTATTTCCACTTATATATATAATTATTGAAGAATAAATGCTAGCTTTATGAATCTGGTAATGAGAAGTTAAATTTGGTAATGAAAATTGAGGAGTTTGGTAATGTGGCCGAGTTGCGATCTGGCAACCCTGCTTGCCCCTCACCAGCAGTTACTGCCTAACTGCGATCATGAGTAGATGCTTATCACAGTGGATGCTGCATGTGCTCGTTTTTTGTGAATAAACTGCAATACCTCGCCACTAGACCACACGGGAATTTACGGTGTTGTGCAGTGTTAAGAAATTAGAATTTAGAGTGCAAAGGATTAACTGTGGAGTGCAAACTGGCGGTTGAAACTGGCATGGTGAAATTAACAGAATGTGCAGTGTTAAACAATTATAACTCACAGTGCAAAGAATTACTATAAGTGCAGCACAACACTGGATTACTGTATGTGCTTCAAGAGCATTTTCACCCCTGCCAAAGCCTTAGAGAAGGCGGCCACAGACATGCTGTAAGTACCCTGGTTGAGGTACAGTCACTTCTGATTCCTCATTCTTTGGTTCCTTTTCATTTATTTCATGCTTTATGTCCATTATTGGTGTGAATAGGGTCTTAAATAGGTTTAAATAGGTGCTATGCATGTCTGGTAGGGAGTTATTTAGGTGGCTTCCAAAGTTAGGCTGGGTTAGGGTCCTTAAGTACAAGTCCAGGAGGCTGGGGCCCACTATCTGGACGGGACCAGTTTCCGGACATGCCTTTGGCTCTATTACGTCAGATGGTAGAGGGATTACTGTATATGCGAACATAATGTATATCCGATTACAGTTCAATATATGGTGAGATATGTCATTGCAGTCATGAGAGTATGAACACCACAAAGGAAAGCTTTCATGCCATCATGATGCAGGACATGGTAAGGTGGTAATATAGAAAGAAATGTGTGTGAATATTATCACCTGTTAAGATGCCGGAGAGGGATGCTATCATGTGGTTACACCAATAAAACTGCAGTTGTACAAATACCCCTCAACTCTCTCTCTGTCTCCTCGTAGAAGGATGGTGTACTGCAAGAGAGGAGTAGTTTCAACCTGCCAACCACCAGACTCACATTCTATTGAACCAGAAACAACAACAATGCCTTAAACCTGTGGCTTTATTTCTTTTTATGAATTATGCCAAATGATTGTACCAAGCTGAAAAGATTGATATCACGCTGAAGGGATATCTTAAGAGAAGTATCCTCTGGCTGAAGGAATAGCTTAAGATTTAAGCTATGTCTTCAGCCTGAGGATACTTCATTAAGGCCATCCCTTCAGCTTGAAGATTTTCTTTTAAGCTGAGTACTGTATAATCATCTGGCATAATATCCTCAGGCAGCAGGGATAGCTTAAGAGAAATATCCTCAGGCTTGAGGGATAGCTTAAGAGAAATATCCTCAGACTGAAGAGATAGCTTAAGGGAAATATCCTCATACTGAAGGGATACCTTAAAAGAAATATCTTCAGACTGAAGGGTTAGCTCAAGGGAAATATCCTCAGGCTGAAGGGATAGCTTCAGAGAATTATCTGTAGGTTGAAAGCATTAGTGAAAGGTAGGTCTGATATACTGAAATGAGGTGTTGAGAGTTTACAGAACAGTATATAATGTAGATTATTAATGGTGGTTATGCTATTACAAGATATTTATGGATATGATTTTTGAAATGCAGGACACAATAGTTGTTCATATATATTTTTTTTCTACAGGGGTGGAAGAAGACTTTGCTTGTAGTGTCCCACGACCAGTCATTCCTTGACAATGTGTGCACAGACATCATCCATCTAGACCAGCAGAAACTGTTTTATTATAAAGGAAACTACTCTATGTTTAAAAAGGTTGGTACTCTATATTTTCATAGTGGATCTGTGTTTTGTATATTGAAAAGAGGCAAATTTACAGGGGATGTGAAGATTGCAATGGCCAAGGAAAGGGACTGATGCTGTGAAGGTGCTAATGTGAAACATAGGTATGAGTATAGATTGCATGATGACTCCACAAAAGTGTATTATTTCCTAAATGTATAGGTGTGAGACTGGTATGGCATGAATGAGAAAATTCAAGAATAAGATGAGTGTGTGGGGTGTAGTAGAGTGGATGAGATAACTGTAGTGATTCACAGGAGATCTGGAGTAATAAAGGCATAATAAGAGGATAGAAGAAAGTATTTTGTATGTATATGGTCATGAGGAAAGAATAGATCTAGATAAGGTTCTGAAAATATTGTATTGCATGTGAGTTGCAGGAGGCATGTAGGTTGAGAAGAGTGCAAATGGAAGTCGTAAATAAGTCTATGAGAATAATTGGGTAGAAAGTGGTATAGAAGTTAATGAAAGTAAGGAATTTATATAACATCCAGTTGGTTAGATGAAGTATGTACAGAATAAGTAAATGTCATGGATTTCGCAACTGTTTGTTAACTTGCTTGTGCAGTGGAACCAGAATTCTAGTAATGTATGAATGGTTGTTGTGTGGCCCATTACACATTTTTTTTTTTTTTTTTTTTTTTTTTTTTTTTTTTTTTTTTTACCCCAGTCTGTCCATTAAAGCAGACCCATCAATCACAGGTAAGCAACTGCCCTTCTGGGGTTGTCCCATAGGTTCCATGCACCAATGATGTTGTGTGTGTCATAGTGTGGCATTTGCTGTGCAGTGCTCCATTATGTGTGTTATGTTGTGTGAGCCTGTTCTGTTGGGCACTTGTCTGGACGATCTCTTTGTCCAGGCTATTCTGTAAGTCTATACAGTAATCACTCCAATATCCGATGTAATAGAGCCATAGGCAGGTCTGGATAGTGGTCCTGTCCGGATATTGGGGCCCCAGCTTATGGACTTGTACTTATGGACCCTAACTCAGAGAAACATCTATACAACTCCCTCTGGACATGCATAGCACCTATTTAAGACCCAAATCACACCAGTAAGGCACATAAATGACTGAAATAAATGCAAAAGAAACATAAAATGAAGGTTTAGAAGTAGGTTCATACAATATTAAACGTTCTGGTGACTGGCTCCTGAACTGGTACTTATGGACCCTAACCCTGTAGCCTAACTCAGAAAAACACTTTCCTACTGCACATGCATAGCTCCTAACACCCTATTCACACCAATAAAGGACATTAAAGAGTGAAATGAGGTAAGTATAGTATGGAAAAAAGTACAGTATGAAACATTCTGCCTACTTACAGCAAGTCCATGGCCACCTCGATGAATAACCGCCTCCTCTCGGACTCTGACAGTAAGAAGGATTTCCTGAAGCACTTGCAGTACACTGTTCCTGAAGTCTTGCACTGAACTTAGTCAGTCACACACAGAAGTCCGTTCTCTTCACAGTGTGCACTTTTGTCTAAATAATGCTCCATTGTAACTTACTAAGTGTTGCACTTTAACTTTTCCCATTCATATAATTTTCCAAAGCCAAAACAAACAAGTCTATTTACGTTAAATTTGTTTTCTATTGAGTCTTTTCTCTCAAAACTTTAAATCCTTAACAGAACGCACTGTTTTTTTCACCGCACAACACTCTAAATTCCCGTGTGGTCTAGTGTGAAAGTTCTTGCTGTTTATTCACTGTCAGAGTTCGAGAGTATCACTGGGCACTCATGGAATCCCTTCCAATATGGCTATACTACATATACCAAGAAGGATATATATATATAATATTTTTTGTTTGGGGTCCAGAATGACCTCATAAAAATGACTTGACTTTAAATTTGAGGAAGACTAACCGAGGGTTAAGGAGTGGACTGTTGTCCACAGATGTTATTCCTGAAGAAGCTCTGGTGAGCAAAACATTGAAATAAATTGGATCTTGTACTCTGCATTTGGCCATTCTCCATGTAGAAGTGTGTCCTGTTAGTGTGGGCTTCAGATCTCTTTCATCTGATACACAAATTTTTATCTTGAAATTTTTGTACATATTGGAGTACACTGGACAGGTATGTCTGTATGTGAAATGGTTGGCTGTTAAGAATAGTTTCAGTGAACTGTATGTACATTATCTTGTGTTTCAGATGTTGGTTCAAAAGAGAAAAGAGCAACTTAAAGCATATGAAAAGCAGGAGAAGCGTATCAAGGAGATGAAAGCCTCGGGAGCGACCAAGAAACAGGCTGTAAGTATGAGTGGTGATGTCAATTGCCATCTTAACTGTACAAAGAGAGCTGTAAAGTCTGCAGGTTGTAGCATATTATTATGTGTGGTCTGTCTCATAAACACCTGCTGTCTTCTCATCTTTCAGCTTCTTTATAGGTCTTCCTTTCTGCCTTTACCTTTCTCAAAAGCAGCACTGTCATCAGCACACCACTGAAGCTAGTCATGTTTGCCACACTGAGACAGTGGAAAACTATATAATCTTTATTTCATTTTAATGCAAATTGGGGTTCTCAGGTCACCAAATGGCTCATCCAGTGGCTGGAATGAAGCATTTTTCCAGCCCCAGAGTGGATGGTGATTGTTTGCTAGCTTTTCACTTGATATAGTCAGAGAGAAGAAAAAGCACGAATCTCACCATAATATTTTGCAGCCTAAACCATATGAAGTCTTTCTGGATAAGGGAATTTCAAACTTTTGAAAAAATTGAACGTTTAAAATTAGTGCCATATTTATCTGCCTGTCCTTGTCATTTCATCTCAGTCTAGGCCAGTGTTTCTCAAACTTTTTAATTTCATACCCCACTTGTGAGTATCTTAACATTTTTTTGGCCTCCCTTTAGTTTTCCCTCAAGCCCCTCTCAAGTAATGATGCAGAAAGCTGCATTAGTGCCCTCCATTTCTTTAATGCTTACAACTATTAATCAGAATGCATATTTTGTTACATATCAGTGGGATGGATGGCACTTTGCTTTCAGTCAGTCGACTGATTGGAGGTCCCCATCCGACCATTTTTGGCTTTTACTTTTTATGTGTAGAAGGGTGGAGAACCCAGATTCACATAAATATATTGTGGAAAATGGCAAGTGGACTTAAAGTGCGGTAAACAGACACATTGTGGTTTAATACTGACCTAACACTAACCTGCCATGACCCCCAAAAATCCTGCCGTGGCCCACTTGCAGGCCATGGCTCCCAGTCTGAGAAACAGTGGTCAAGGCATATATTTGTCAGGACAGAACAGCAGCAACTTATTATTACCAATATCCTTGTCTTGTTTTTTTTTTTTTTCTTTTATGCAAGGAAGAAGGAACCAAAGGCTAGGAGCTTGCAAAACAGTTACCTCCAAGAAAAAAACAAAAACAATACAAAAGAGAGCCAAATTCAAGATCCATTCATTTCGACATGCCTGGACACACTGCGTTTGAAAGACTGGAGATCATAGGAAGTAGGAAATACAGACAGAGGGAGACAGTTCCAGAGTTGACCTGTTGCATAAATGAAAGACTGGCAGTAACGGTAAACTCCTGCATTAGAGAGTTGGACAGAAAAGGGATGAGAGTTTGTTGCTAGACAGGTGCTCCCATCATAGAGGTGGAGGGATGCACGCAGAGAGTTCAAAGGAGCAGTGACCATTGAAGTTGCAATAGAAAAGAGATAAAGAGGCAACAATGCAGCGAAGAGACAGAGATTGAAGGGAGCCAGTAAGAGGAGGAGAGTTAATGAGACGAAAAGCCTTTGACTCCACCTTGTTGAGAAGAGTTGTGTGTGGGGAGTCTCCCCACACATGAAGGTTGTACGCTGCACAGGGGCGAATAAAACCCATGTATAAAGTCAACAGCTGCAGGGGTAAGGAAAGTACGGAGTCAGCTTAGCACACCTAATCTCTTGGAAGCAGGTTTTACTAGAGATGCAATATGATCTTTCCAAGATAAGTCCCGGGTGAATGAAACCCCAAGCATGTTCAAAGATGAAGCAGGATTGAGCTGGATATTATTAAACATTAGTGGGTACTCCTGTGGAAGATTTTGTTGGGATGATAGGTGTAAAAACTGAGTCTTTGATGCATTAAAAACAAGATTATTTTTACCCCAGTCAGAGATACGAGCCATGTCAGACATTAGGTGTGCCATAGCCTCATCCCTTGTTTGTTGAAGTAACTGCTGAGACCGAATGGAAAGGTGAAGGGTGGAATCGTCAGCCTATGGGTGGATAGAGTTATGTGTACAAATTAGAATGTTATAGACGAATAAAAGGAAGAGAGTTGGTGATAGGACAGAGCCCTGAGAAACACCACTGTTGATAGATCTAGGAGAAGAACGATGGCCATCTACAACAGTGGCTATAGAATGATCAGAAAGGAAGCTATAGATGAAGGCACAGATAGAAGGATAGAAACCGTAAGAGGGCATTTGGGGGAGGCGGTGGCTCAATCAGTGGAGAGGTCGCCTGCAGTCCTAACGGACGTAGGTTCAAATCCTGACTGGGGCAGGGAACAGTTTAAGGATTTGAATTTCATTAAATCAGGCTTTACCGATCTACCAGAAGACCCGCCGACATGTCGAAAAAATACCCCTGCTAATACCAATACACCAGTCCTGTATGAGACAGTCCTAGCATGTATTCAGTATGGACGGTGGGTGTTTGTGCCGAAGTGGTGAGATGTAGAAGTGTATGGTATTTAGGAGGACTGCTGGGCCTTAATAGCAGGCTGTAAAGCCTATGCCTAGACACACGCACGCACGCACGCACGCACGCACACACACGCACACACACACACACACACACACACACACACACACACACACACACACACACACTCTTTCACCAAAGTCCTGAAAGGAGGATGACCAGGAGTCTGAAAGGTTGGTAAGTATCTGTCTTGATGCTACGAAAAATGATACGAGAGGAAATATGAAAAATTCAAAATGGGCGCGCTGCACAGCGCCGCGCTCGCTTGCAGCGAGAAAACGAACTAACCCTTCTCTGGTAAACACATTTGCACGCGCTTCCCAGTCGAGTCACGTCCATCCTCTCCTCTCAGCTTCGCTGTAAGTTACGCTGTTTTTCGCTGTTCTTCATCTTTTCATACTTTCACCATACCTCCCCAGCGCCCTGCATCATCTCCAGCATCCGGGGAACCAGGTGCAAAGAAGAAATGGCATCATACTCTCACTCTTGGGAGGAAATTGGAAATACAGTAATCACTCCAATATCCGACGTAATAGAGCCATAGGTAGGTCCGGATATTGGTTCTGTCCGGATATTGGGCCCCAGCTTATTGACTTGTACTTATGGACCCTAACTCAGAGAAACACCTATACAACTCCCTCTGGACGTGCATAGCACCTATTTAAGACCCAAATCACACCAATAAGGCACATAAATGACTGAAATAAATGCAAAAGAAACATAAAATGAGAGTTTAGAAGTATGTTTGTACATTAATAAACATTCTGGTACTTATGGACCCTAACCTAGCCTAACTCAGAAAAACACATTCCTACTGCACATGCATAGCTACTAACACCCTATTCACACCAATAAAGGACATTAAAGAGTGAAATGAGGTAAGTGTAGTATGGAAAAAAGTACAGTATGAAACATTCTGCCTGCTTACAGCAAGTCCCTGGCCACCTCGATGAATAACTGCCTCCTCTCGGACTCTGACAGTAAGAAGGATTTACTGAAGCACTTGCAGTACACTGTTCCTGAGGTCTTGCACTGAACTTAGTCAGTCACACACAGAAGTCCGTTCTCTTCACAGTGTGCACTCTTGTCTAAATAATGCTCCATTGTAACTTACTAAGTGTTGCACTTTAACTTTTCCCATTCATATAATTTTCCAAAGCCAAAACAAACAAGTCTATTTACGTTAAATTTTTTTTCTATTGAGTCTTTTCTCTCACAACTTTAAATCCTTAACACAACGCACTGTTTTTTTCACTGCACAACACTAAATTCCCGTGTGGTCTAGTGGAGAAGTTCTTGCTGTTTATTCACTGTCAGAGTCCGAGAGTATCACTGGCAGGCAACCTAGGGGTGCATCGCTGGGCCGTGGTGATGGCATACCCACTGCAGACGACTCTGAAGACAGCCGCAAACTCACGTAGAGCGGTGACTCCACCGTGGCTGATGTGCTGGGCTGTGGCTCGGAGCATGAGGGCCTGTCTTGGGGAGGCAACGGAGTGGAGCCAGGGCTGGGCACAGCGGGGGTCACGGGCCTGAAAAAACTGTCAGTGGTTGATTGACGCAATGACCGATGATTCTGACGATTGATGATGCACTGCCTGAAAGCACACACTTCCTCCACGAGTCCCAAGGGCCCCATCTCCCTGTCGCAGTCCGGGTGTTCCAGGCAGTCAAGAACGAACTCTAGGTGTTCCCGGAGTGTGCTCAGCTTGGGGATGGCTGGAGTAGTGTCCTGCTGAGAGGAGTCCGCATCATCATCGCCTTCCTCGTCGGAATCTTTAAGCTCGGTACTGACACCTGCAACTGAAGACGTGATCTCGATATCAGACAATGTCTGATACCCAGGATCGCCCTCGTCGTCATCCAACCACTCACGCACATCGTCCACATCAATATCGTCGCCATGCGTACGTAGCTGTGCACGGAAGTCATCCATGTCAAACCCTAGAAAATCGTACTCCACATCCGTTCCGAGAAGCAGACGAGACCAACCATTTTCTAGAGTCTTGACAGGGACTTCCTTCCATGCACTGGCCCAGTTGTAGAGTGCAGACTTGATGTTGTAGCAGCGAATGTTTTCCAGAGTCTGCTGGCCTCGTGTGTCCCGTCCCTCCCTGCTCTCGTCCTCGTCCTCGTCCTCGAGAACAACCATCACCTCGTCCAGGAACTTCCGGCGGTTTAGGCGCTTTGTTGCCACAATCACTCCTTGGTCCATTGGTTGGATGAGAGCAGTCGTATTAGGTGGCAGAAACATGCACCTAATCCAGCCATTCTCAGCCACCAAGTCGTCGTCGCACGGGTGGGCAGGTGCATTGTTGAGGAGACGGAGGACCTTTACCTGGTCACGCGGGATTCCCAGTGTCTTCGTCTGGTAATTGATGACCTCCTTGTCGAAGTGGCTGTGGAACCAGTCTTTGAAGATCAGGGCTGTAAAACATGCCTTCAAAGAATGGTACCAGACGACAGGAAGGACATCCATCACCCCACGAAGACACCAAGGCTGCTTTGCACGGCCAACAATAATGGGCTTAAGCCGGTGCATGCCGTTAGCATTGGCACAACACAAAGCAGATATCCGTTCCTTGGAGAGCTTGCGGCCAGGTACCCGCTTCTCCATCTCCTCGGCTAGAGTGTTCGTTGGCAAAGAGCGTTAGAATAAACCAGTTTCGTCAGCATTGTACACTTGACCGAGAGTGAGGCCCTCCCTGTCGATCAAGCCCTTCACCTTGTGCCGAAACTCATCAACTCCATCCTCGTTAGCGTCCAAAGCTTCGCCATGAGCTTTATGGTTGGTAAGGCCATGCCGTAACTTGAACTCGAAGAGCCAACCCTCGGATGCCTTGAAGTCTAGGGCGTCGTGAAGCCTGGCGAACTTCTCAGCAGCAGCCTTCAGCTCCGTTCCACGTACCCTCACACCAGCAGCACGTTGCTGTCGATACCAAATCAACGTGGAGTGGTCGATTTCAGCAAACTTGGGAGTAAACATCACCTTCCTCTCCACGTTGCGTTTGCTTCTCGACAAGAAGTCAGCCGTGTACTGCATGAGTTTGTCTCGGGATCTCTTAATATCAAACAAAGTAGATCGGGCCAGGTTGAACTCGCGGAGGATGCGTGAAGAAGACCACCCCGCATCTACTTTCTCCAATATCATCTGTTTCTTCTCCAGAGTCAGCACCACTCTCTTCCTCTTCTCAGGCAGCGGGGCCATCATCACACACACGAAGGAGAGGCACGAGGGCAGCAGGAGAGCCTGCAGCAGGTAAGGCACCACCACAAAAGCGAGCACATGGGCAGCCATAACGAAGAGCGTGCACTCGCGGCAAGAGACAGGCGGAAAGTGGGGAGGATGCAGCAGCGCTCTATCGGATATCAGAGGAATGACTCGCCACAACTAAGCTGTCCCGCGCCGCGTTCAAATTACGGGCGGGAAAGACCCCCCCCCCCCAGGACCATTTTGGGAATGTTGGGTCCTGGGACGATTATGTCCGGTTAGTGGGGATGTTCGGATATTGGTCTTTAGGATATTAGAGGGATTACTAGTTGATTTTTTTTTTTTTTTTTTTTTAATTATTTTTTTTATTAAATACCATTTCGGGGTTCCAAAGACCCAGACTCAAAATGTCCGGTAAGTAGGGAGTGCGCATAGTGGGGGTCCGGATAGTACAGGGATAACTGTACGTATATTTGTAAATATGTGTAGGCATGCTTGTTTGTTTTCATCACTCGCAAACCTACTTTCTTTAGTAAAAATTGACTGGAAATTTTTGATTAGTACCTCACAAATATCTTCATCATTGATACAAACTTTCCACTCATCCATGATGGATTCTTTGCTTCGTATGTAGCTGTAAAACAACTTTGGCTGATCAGTACTTTTATTTACAATGTCATTCTCAAACTGCATGTGAGTTTCTATCCTTATCCTTGTACAGTAAGACCTCACTGTAACGGACTAATTGGGGCCCAAACCATTCTGAAAAATGTGAAATTCCAATAACCCTTTAAGTCCGGGTCGGGTCTTAAGACGGGTTCTCTTGATGGATTCCGGGTCGGGACTTTTGAGTAAAAGAGCCTCAGGCAACGGGTGGCATCGTTTGATACCCCCAACCTTCCACGTTGCACTCAGAGGGGTCTGGGCTCTGACGTCATATGTAAACAAACCTGCTGGTACAAATGTACCGGGTTTTAGGGTGGATTTTTTTTTTATTTTCGCATTTTATGCTCAAATAATTACCTAAAAATGACTCATAAACCATAAGATAATTTTCTACAAACAAATATATGCCTAAAATCCTTCAAAAATATGCTGTAATAACAGTACATGTGACCGATTTTTTTTCACGTCTGCAACGCGCGGAGGTTAGGCAGCGCGATTGTGCGTAGCGTGGAGTTAGAGGGAAGTCTTCACTTTTCGCCCTCAGCACAGTATTCAGATGAGATGGCAGAACCGGACAGCAATTTGCAGAACTCTGAAGTGACTAGTAGACTTGATGAAGAGAGGGAAGTGCATGACATCACCGATTTTGAAGGATTTTCCGACAGTGATACACAAACTCCGTCAACCTCAGGGGTATCAGTGAGTAGTGCTGGCGTGAAACGTAAGTTATCGCCAGGTTTGGAGTACGATAGTGATGACCAGGAGAGTGGTAGTGACAGTGAGGGGGTGGCACAGGAGAGTGGTAGTGACAGTGAGGGGATGGCAGACAGTGACAGTGATGGATTTATTCCCGTGAGTGACGAGAGTGATGATGATTCAGACCTAAGTGATGATGATGATGATCCCAGGGTGTGTGACCCTCCCCGTAGGCCTTGTGGTATTGGTAGTGCTGGTGGATCTGGGTTTATCTGGGCAAATGGTGATAGATTCATACCAAATTGCTATAGATTTGATGCAACTCACAGTGGAGTGACAAGGGCTGCTGGAGTAGACAAAAACAGTTCTGAAATGGAGTATTTTCTCCTGTTTTTTGATGGTGAAATTCTTGATTATTTGGTACAAGAAATAAGTTTTTCTAATAAGAAAAGAATGTTCTGTTCAAACTATAAGAAGAAGAAAAGTTTTGTTGAATGAGAGGAAATAAGTTCTGTTCTAATTACTGGTAGCATTAGTAAAGTTCAGAAGTTGAAATTACAATTTTTTGAATATGGAAACAAGTTCTGTTTTGAAAATAATTGTACACAGAAGCAAGAAATAAGTTTTTCTAATAAGGAAAGAATGTTCTGTTCAAGCTATAAGTGAAAACACCAGATAGAAAAAAGTTGTTTGTTTACTTTCTGCGGCATCCTCATGGATTACCCATACTGCATTCATCAGCTTCATCAGCTGTAATTTCAGTAATGGGTAGGTAAAATATATTTATTTTATTATTTTTATTGATATTTCATCATTATCCATCATCCCAAACACATAAATCATAAAAATATGACATGTCAAATTTCCCGAAACTTTTGCCTCCCGGGGCATGTCTGCGGATTCTGAATTGCCTCACAGAGGGGATAAAAGCGACATCCGGACTTCCCTCTGCTATTCCGGACATTTTCCGATATATCAGACATCAGTCCGGATCGCATGAACATGTTTTAAACTGTTTTGACTACCACTGGAGTACTGTATTGTGTTGATTACTTCACTACATTAATCAAATGGTATAATATGTATAATAATTCTGTACTATACACTGATAAACATGACTTTTATTTACCTTTTTGTGGTGAACATAGCTGAAGTGGTCAGGCAGTCCGAACTGCTTCTAGCTTTATCGGACTTATTCCGGTCTATTGAAGTCCGTTATATCGAGGTGTTACTGTACTGTAAAATAATTTCTTGCCTGCTTGTAGTTGTGATATGCCCTCTCACTTTTATGTCGTCTGTATCTGATCTGGAGAAAATTCAGAGAAACGAGAGATACAGAGGAAGTGGGATATCTTTCTAGACCTCTGTAATTTGGGAGTGGAAAAATTTGTACCAAGAGTAAGGGGGAAAGAAAACAGGAAAAAGGAGTGGTTTAATAGAAGGTGTATGATAGCAAAAAAAGAGAGAGATAAGGCGTGGAACAATTGGAGAAAGAGAGATAACAACAGAACAAAGGAAGAATATAAAAGAACAAGAAATGAATACACAAGAATATGTAGAGAAGAAGAAAGGAATTTTGAAAAAGGTATAATAGACAAATGCAAGGATGAACCCAAACTGTTTTATAGATTTGTTAATGGCAAACTGAAACAAAAGGAAGGAATCACCAAACTGAAAGTAAAAGGAAAGGTCTATAAAGATGCAGCAATGCAAGCTGAAATAATGATCAAATGTTTCCAATCAGTTTTCACTAATGAAAAAGAATTTGTGGAAGGGGAGGGAGTGATTAGAAATGTACCGGTGATAAAAGATATAAAAGTGGAGGTACAGGAAGTGTATAAATTACTGGAAACTCAAGATGTAAGGAAAGCCCCAGGACCTGATGGAATTTCTAATTGGGTACTGAAGGAATGCAGAGAACAACTGGCGGATAAAATTCACAGTTTAATTGTGTGTTCCCTGGAAGAGGGGAAAGTGCCACAAGAATGGAAGAGGGGAAATGTGGTACCAATTTGCAAGGGAGGAAACAGGGAAGAACCCCTGAATTATAGACCAGTGTCTCTAACCAGCCTGGTCACAAAATTGTCTGAGAGAATCCTGAAAGACAGATGGATAAAATATCTAGAAGAGATGAATATTTTGGCTGAATGTCAGTTTGGATTCAGAAGTGGAAGGTCATGTGTTTCCAACTTGTTGAGCTTTTACTCAAGAGCGATTGACGTGGTACAGGAGAGAGATGGTTGGGTGGATTGTATGTACTTAGACTTAGAGAAGGCCTTTGACAAGGTACCTCATAAGAGACTAATGTGGAAACTAGAATATATAGGAGGACTGAAGGGGAAACTTCTGGAATGGATGAGAGACTTTTTAAGAGAGGCAAATGAGGACAGTAATAAAGGATAGGATGTCTGGATGGAGGGAAGTAACAAGTGGAGTCCCTCAAGGCTCGGTGTTGGCGCCAGTAATGTTCCTGATTTACGTAAATGATATGGTAGATGGAGTGAACAGTTATGCAAGTCTGTTTGCTGATGATGTAAAGATCTTGAGGAAGGTAGAGGTTGAGGAGGATTGTAAAATGTTGCAGGAGGACTTGGATAGGATACATGATTGGAGCCGGGCGTGGGAAATGAAATTTAATGTAAAGAAATGTATAATATTGGAAATGGGTAAAAGTACCAGGAGGCCATCACTGAATTATTTGTTGGGTAATGAATTAATCACAAAAAGGAGAGAAGAGAAAGATTTGGGAGTGCTGGTCCAAGATAATTTGTCACCAGAAAAGCACATTAACAAGATAGTTGGAGAGACTTATAAACTCTTGACTAACATAAGAGTAGCATTTCATTATATGGATGAGGAGATGATGAAAAAATTGATAAAGGCCATGATCCGCTCCAGGTTAGAATATGCAGCAGTAGTGTGGTCCCCACACAAAAAGAAAGATATAAATAGGATTGAGAGAATACAAAGAACAGCAACCAAGATGGTCCCCAGTCTGGCAGACCTGTCATACAGAGAGAGGCTGGAAAAGCTGGATTTGCCTTCCTTAGAGGAAAGGAGAAAGAGGGGAGACATGATTGCAGTGTTCAGGACCATGGTGGGAGTAGATAAAATTGACTGAGAAGATCTGTTTGTATGGGATAAGAGAGCAACAAGAGGACACGGAATGAAATTGAAGAAGTCAAGCTGCTTGAAGGATATCAAGAAATATACTGTAGTTTTCCTTATAGTGGTATAGACCTCTGGAATTGCCTGGACAAAGAGATCGTCCAGTCTAAAAACTTAAACGAGGTTAAAGCTAAATTTGACTTGCTGAGAAACAGCGACGGGAACCCACGAGCATAGCACATTTCGTGTATATCACAATTAGGTATATTAGGTAAATACATAAATATTTGGAACGACTTAGACGAAAAGGTGGTGCAGGATAAAAACAATCATGTTTGTAAAAGTAGACTAGATAGATGTGGATATGGAGACAGGACAACACGAGCATTGCTCAATTCCTGTATACTACAAATACAGAGGTAAATACACACACACACACACACACACACACACACACACACACACACACACACACACACACACAGTCTGAGGCCCTGCACGTCACAAGGGGCAAAGTGCCATACCATCTGAAACCTGTTTTTTTTTCCACCAGCTGCTCCCTCAAACACTACCCTATGACTGCACAAAGTAGCTTTGCTCGCTTCAGACTTTCATTCCTACTGCACTAATTGGAAATGAGCAAAGCAACTGTGCAATCATAGGGTAGTGTTTGAGGGAGTAGCTGGTGGAAAAGAACAGATTTCAGCTGGTATGGCGCTTTGCCCCTTCTGGCGTGCAGGGCCTTGTGTATATATATATATATATATATATATAAGTGGTAGGTGGTGGCGACTATCATCCACTCACATGATGTAGTGCTGCCTACTTCTTCCTTAGCCTTTATCATTCTTTTTCTGTGCCTGCCCTTCTATCTTCCTATTTCTCCCATCTTTCCTGTCACTTCTTATTGCTTTTCTTTCCTTTACAGGGGACAAGCCAAATGGTTTCCTGTAAGCCAAGAAACCATTTACAATGTTGGGTGGTAACCATATAACCAAACCATACGTTCTCCCTGCGTGTCAGCAAGTGGGTTGGGAGAGGGTTAGTGTCCCTCCCCATAAAACAAATAACACAAAGCCAAATGGCCACCCCTTACGGGATTATGGTGTCTGGCAATATATATATATATATATATATATATATATATATATATATATACATATATATAAAGTAATCCCTCTACTATCCGGACGCTGAAGAACTGGATACCCCACTACCCGGACATTTTGGGCCTGGGACTTTGTGACCCCCAAATTGGCCTCAAAATGTAAAAAAAAAATTTAATATTTGAATCCCCCCCCATTTGCCGCCTGTCCTTCGTTGTGAGTGCACGCTCGTCACCATGGCCGCCCATGTGCCCACTTTTGTGGTGGTGCCCTACCTGCTGCAGGCTCTGCTGTTCCTTTCCTGCCTCTTCTTCATATGTGTGATGTTGGCCCCGCTGCCCGAGAAGAGGAAACGAGTGGTTCTGACTCTGGAGAGGAAAGGGGAGATATTGGACAAGGTGGACGCGGGATGGTCGAATCTTCCATGAATTCAACCTGGCCCGCTGTGATTGTTTGATATCAAGAGATCCCTGGACAAGCTTACCCTGTACTCGGCTGACTTCACATCGAAGGCCAAATGCAACGTGGAAAGGAAAGTTATGTTCACTCCCTGATTTGCAGAAATCAGCTGCTCCGCGCTGATTTGGTATCATCAACAACGTGCTGCTGGTGTGTTTTATGGAGCTGAAGGCTGCTGCTGAGAAGTTCGCAAGGCTCCACAACGCCCCAGACTTCAAAGCATCCGAGGGTAGGCTCTTCGCTTTCAAGTTACGGCATGGACTTACCATCCGTAAGGCCCATGGTGAAGCTCTGGATGCCAGCAAGGATGGAGTAGAGGAGTTTCGGCAGAAGGTGAAGGGCTTGATCAACAGGGAAGGCCGCACTCTCAGTCAAGTCTACAACGCTGATGAAACTGGTCTATTCTGTAACTTGTTGCCAATGAACACTCTAGCTGAGGAGACGGAGAAGCGTTTACCTGGCCCCAAGCTTTGCAAGCAATGGATATATGCTTTGAGTTGTGCCAATGCTAACAGCATGCAGTGACTCAAGCCCTTTATTGTTGGCCATGCAAAGCAGCCTCGGTGTCTTCATGGGGTGATGGATGTCCTTCCTGTTGTTTGGTACCATTCTTTGAAGGTTTGGTTCACAGCCAAGATCTTCAAAAACAGGTTTCAACCGCCACTTCATCAAGGAGGTTATCCATTACCAGATGAACACACTGGGAATTCTGCACGACCCAGTAAAGGCCCTCTGTCTTCTGGACAATGCACCTGCGCATCCATCCGACAAGGAGTTGGTTGCTGGGAATGGCCGCATTAGGTGCATGTTTCTGCCACCTAATACGACTGCTCTCATCCAACCAATGGACCAAGGAGTGATTGTGGCAACAAAGAGGCTGCACCGTCGGAAGTTCCTGGATGAGGTGATGGTTGTTCTTGAGGACGTGGATCAGCGCAGGGAGGACGGAACACACGAGGCCAGCAGACTTTGGAAAACCTTCGCCGATACATCAAGTCTGCCATCTACAACTGGGCCAGTGCATGGAGGGAAGTATCTGTCAAGACTCTGGAAAATCTTTGGTTTCGTCTGCTTCTCAGAGTCGATGTGGTGCACGATTTTCTAGGTTTTGATGTGGATGACTTCCATGCACATCTTTGTGTGGCTGGCAACAATGTTGATGTGGACGAAGTGTGTAAATGGTTGGATGACGACGAGGGCGATCCTGGGTATCAGATCATGTCTGATATCAAGATCGCATCTTAGGTTGCCGGTACAAGTACCCAGCTTGAAGATTCCAACGAGGACAGCAACGATGATGCGGACTCCTCTCAGCGTGCCACTACTCCAGCTATCCCCAAGCTGAGCGCACTCTGCGAGCACTTCGAGTTTGTTCTTGACTACCTGGAACACCCGGACTGCGACAGGGAGATGGGGTCCTTGGGACTTGTGGAGGAAGTGCGCACTTTCAGGCAGCTCATCACCAATCGCCAGAATCGTCGTTCCTTGCGTCAATCAACCATTGACAGATTTTTCAGGCCTGTTACCCCCACCTTGCCCAGCCCTGGCTCCACACTCTTGCCTCCTGAAGACAGGCCTTCCACCTCCGAGCCACAGCCCAGCACATCAACCACGGTGGAGTCGCCACTGGACATGAGTTTGCGCCTCTCTTCAGAGTCATCTGCAGTGGGTATTCCATCACCGTGTCCCAGCGACGCGCCCCTTGGCCACCTGCAACACCTACTCTCGGACTGTGACTGAATAAACAGCAAAAACTTGCCACTAGACCACATGGGAATTTACAGTGTTGTGTAGTGTAAAGAACAGTGTGCAGTGTTAAAAAATTAGAATTCAGAGTGCAGAGACTTAAATGCAGATTGCAACACTGATTTCATTAAAGTACAATAGAGTGCAAGTGAGAAAAGAATGTGCAGTGTTAAGAAATTAGAATTCAGAGTGCAAATGATTAAGTACAGTGCAAGACTTGATTACTGTAGGTGCTTCAGGTGCACCATTTTACTGTCAGAGTGTAGGCGGGTTATTCATCGAGATGGCCACGGACTTGTTGTAAGTACCCAGAATAATGTTAAATAGTGTACTGTATTTTCCATACTCACCTCTAAAACCTCATTCTCTGGTTCCTTTGCATTTATTTCACTCTTTTATGTCCCTTATTGGGGTGACTAGGCCCTTAAAGGTGCTATGCATGTCTGGTAGGAAGTTATGTAGGTGTTTTTCTGAGTTACGTTGGGTTAGGGTCCATAAGTACCAGTCCAGAAGGCAGGGGCCAGGTATCTGGATGGGCCCACTTTCCTGACTTGCCTTTGGCTCTAATACGTCGGATATTGGAGGGATTACTGTATTATGTATGTACATATAAATAGCTGTTTGGTTCATATCACTTATCATTTCTATGTCTCTCTTATCTTTAATATAGGAAAAGAAGACAAAAGAAGCATTGACACGCAAGCAAGAAAAGAATCGTGCAAAGAACAAAAAGGAAGATGATGACAATGGCCCCACGGAGCTTTTGGAGCGCCCTCAAGACTATGTAGTGAAGTTTTCCTTCCCTGAGCCACCACCTCTGCAGCCTCCAATTCTTGGTCTCTACTATGTCAGTTTTAATTATGAGGGACACAAACCACTCTTCAAGAATGTTGATTTTGGTATTGATATGGAAAGTAGAATAGCTATTGTTGGTCCAAATGGAGTGGGTAAGTCCACCTTTCTGAAACTTCTCCTGAGTGAACTCACTCCAACATCTGGTGAGGTGCGTAAAAACCACCGTCTCAAGATAGGCAGGTATGACCAGCATTCGGGTGAACACTTGACAGCAGAGGAGTCTCCAGCAGAGTATCTCATGCGACTGTTTAATCTCCCATACGAAAAGGCAAGGAAAGCACTTGGTACTTTTGGCCTTGCCTCTCATGCTCACACTATAAAGAATAAAGATTTGTCAGGGGGTCAGAAGGCAAGGGTTGCTTTGGCAGAACTCTGCCTTTCATCTCCTGATATTCTTATTCTTGATGAACCTACCAACAACTTGGATATTGAGAGTATTGATGCTCTTGCTGAAGCCATCTCTGAGTATAAAGGTGGTGTAATCATAGTCTCGCATGATGAGCGTCTGATTCGTGACACAGATTGTAACTTGTGGGTTATAGAAGAACAAACCATTAATGAAATTGATGGTGGATTTGATGATTACAGAAAAGAACTCCTGGAGGAGCTTGGGGAAGAGATCAATAATCCAAGCATTTCTGCCCACAATGCAGCTGACTTATAATTTGCCAAATTATGATTGAATTTTATAGTTTTTTGCATCATAATGCTTTGGTTCATATAGAATGCAAGTTTTATGCTCCAGTTTAATATCAGAACTTAATATCATGAATATTGGGAGTGGATAATGTGCATGTTTTAGAGATGGTCCATGTTGTTAGTGTGAACCAAGTTTATTATGAAAAGTTTTTAAATAACCTTTGCTGAAACTAGAAGAAATTATTTTGCAGAAATAGAACTAATTTGGTAATGATATTCACTGAGACAGCTTTGATATATAGAACCAGATTACTGGTGTACAGTACAATGCATACTGCATTGGATACATTATGATTATGTTTAAGTTAATGACCACATAGCTACAGGTTTATGTTATCCAGTATATTAATTTCAGCATGATCATCAGTTCATAATATGCTTTAGTAACCTGCACTATATAGTGCACAGTATAAAGACTGAAACTAGAATCCTAGTCTTTCATGTTTCATCATAAATTTACCATTGTACTGTGTTTGAGAGTGTTATCTTTGTATCTAAAAATCAGTGTATAATTGGAAGAGTGTTATTCTGAGGATGACTGCTTGCAAAGAATTTATGCTAATTAAATTTTACCACCTCTTCACATACTTTTATTTATCATGAGCCTTATATGTTACATTAGGCGACTGACTTTTTGAGAAATATGCTTGATATTTTTTGGTTATAAATAGATAGCTCATAGCACTCCATATATATATATATATATATATATATATATATATATATATATATATATATATATATATATATATATATATACACACAAAACAACCTCTTGAGAGTTACTGATGCAATATGCGACTGGACAAGAGGCCCACCAAGACATAAAGTAAATTAGTGGTGGGATGAGGGTGTAGAAGCTGCAGTTAAAGAGAAAAGAAGTCTTTTTCCAGGAATGGAAGAAGGGTGGTAACAAGAAGGAATACTTGGCTGCCAACCGTACGGCTAGAAGAGAGGTATACAGGGAGTCTGAGTCAGAGACTTTTACTTGATAACCTAAATTGTGTGGAAAGGAAAAATATGACATTTAAGGTGGCAAATCAGGTGAAGAGGGGTAATCGGGATATTGTAGGTGAGCAGTGTGTGAGAAATGATGAAGGAAGGGTAGTGGTGAGCAGTGGGGATAAGATGCCTGGAGAGAGCATTATAGAAGGTTGTTGAATGAGGAGTTTGACTGGGACAGGGAAGGTTTGGAGCCAGCAGATCCAGTGTTTGGCCTTTGACCTTTGATTGATGCTGCTACTGTGAGTGAGGCAATAGGCAGGATGCAGATGGGGAAGGCAGCAGGTGTGTCTGAGTTGACTGCCGAATGTTGAAGGCCTCAGAAGATATACAGTAGGGGGTGAGGTTAGTCACTGACCTGATAAAGCATGATTGTAGAACTGCTCTTTGAAGATCTTGGCTATAAACCAGGCTTTCAGCAAGTGGAAATAAATCACCAGGAGATTATCTATCAACCCCTGGAGACATTGTGGCTGTTTTACATGCCCCACAACAACAGGTTTCAGGTAATGAGAACCTGTTGCATTGGCACAACACAAAACTGACATGCGATGTCTACTTGTCTTACGACCAGGTAAAAATTTTGCCATCTTTTCAGTCAAGGTATTGGTTGGGACAGACCAGTTTCATCAGATTTATAAACCTGATTTAGACACAGACCTCCTTTGTCAATCAGGTTTTTAAGCTTGGTGTGAAACTCATCAGTTCCTTTGGTGTCTCCATCCAAAGCTTCACCATAGGTAAGCGTGTTAGACAGCCCATGTCAAAGTTTGAACTAAGTCAGCCAACTTTCAGAGGCCCCGAAATCTGTGAACCCCAGCTGCTCCGTGAACTTCGTGGCTGCAGCCTTCAGCTCGATGGAACGCACAATCACACCACTGCCACATTGTTGTATGAACCACTTCAGGCAGGCCTGGTTGAATTTTCCATGGCATGGTTTGGCCGTCATTTTGTGCTTGTTTTCTCATAGCTGTGCCACGTTCGCCCCAGAAGAACATCTTGATGGGGTTCTTGTTCTTCCTCAGATCCTGCAATGTGGTCTGGGGCATGTTGTAGTGCTTGATTAGCCTTGCAATGATCCAGCCTTGCTCCATCTTCTAGATTATCCCCATCTTCTTCATGGAGAAAACGATATGACACCTATTAGCTGGGGGTGAAGGAGCCATGGAGATGACAACCAGGACCAAATAGAGGATGTGCAGGACCTGCAGCAGCCAGGACCCCTACTCAGCCATCATGCAATACTAGAGACAAGTACTGAGAGCACTAGGGCATAGGGCACTTAGGGATCACATGCAAGGCACTGGGGGTTGGCACCACGTGCACAGTAATTTCAGAATCACATTAGAACACTAGGACATGAAGCACTGAGAGGCCACAAGCTTTGCAGTGACAATGAGCGAGGCATAGGAGGCCACAGATTACGTCACAGCACTAGGGTTTTGCCACTATGTGGTCACAAGAGCAGAGCACCTAGTTGATTTCACTACAAGATCGGCAGTAGAGAATGAGACAGCGACAGTAGGCCCGGCGTGCCAGGTTGGCCGCTCCCATAACATATTCCGATTGGCTGGCGTGCTGCATTTTTTTTGCTGGGCAGCAGTTGGCTTCCATATCCGATCCGGAGATATGCTTTGCCACAGGATATTGCATAGGACCACCAGTTGGTACCTGTTTTGGTGCTGGTATTCATAATTTTGCTGAGCAAAAAGCACCAGATATTGCATTCAGCCAGTTATTGCAGCAACGGATACTTGAGAGTTTATTGTAATCTACTGTACTTCATCACAGATGCTGATGACAAGTCAACATGTGGTGGCACTGTGTAACCTGGGTGGAGCGAATCAGTTGCAATGTCCACTCAAGAGCCAAAACACCTCATATTTCCTTGCAACCCTGGTGAGGTGCTATCTAACGTGAAAGGGTGCTGGTTCTCTGCACAGTAGAAGACCCTTGATTTATGAT